>NC_058407.1:31943846-31989139 GCF_002201575.2 Neomonachus schauinslandi
TTTATTTATTTATTTATTTATTTATTTATTTATTTATTTATTTATTTTAAGATTTTATTTATTTGACAGAGACACCGCGAGAGAGGGAACACAAGCAGGGGGAGTGGGAGAGGGAGAAGCAGGCTTCCTGCTGAGCAGGGAGCCCGATGCGGGGCTCGATCCCAGGACTCTGGGACGATGACCTGAGCCGAAGACAGACGCTTAACGACTGAGCCACCCAAGCACCCCGAGAAAGCATTTAGAGAAGAGAAAACCTGTTTGGCCTCAAATCATAAAAGACTCAAACCTCATTATTTTTCATGGAAATGCAAAACAGACAACAAAGAGATGACATTCTACTGGCAAAAAATAACAAGTCTGACAATATTGTTGGGGGAAATGGGGAACAAGCATTTCCTTATCCATTGCTGATGAAGGCATAGCTTGTACAACTATCTTTGAAAAATTTGTCATCTTGTAAGTTGATCATTCATACTTCCTACAACCTAGCAACTCATTTCCTAGGTATATCCAAAATGAACTTTTATATATGTTTACTTGGAGAATGTCTAGGCAATGTAGTTTTTAATAGCTTAAATTGGAAAAAACTCAGATAACCATCCTCAAGAATATGGGTAAATACATTGTAACATAGTGATGACAATTATATGAATGAAATCATATGAATGAATTTTAGCGATGCAATTTTTAGTGAAAATAAGTCTTGAAAGATTTCAACCATAATGATACCCATTTTATAAAGTTTAAAATAAACCCAGACTAAACTATTTATTCTAAACAATATTTTATTTAGGCATACATGTGTATTTGATACAATAAAATAAGCAAGAAATAAAAAATCTGGACTATTGGGGTAGAGGCAGGGTATAAGAAAGAAAAGAAACCTGTAGGTAGGGTTATTTATTTTTAGTTTTTTGCTTGGGTGGTAGGTTCTCAAATACTCATTTTATACAGAAAATAAATCAGTTAATTATATTAGTTTTTCTGGCTGTGTAATTAATTACAACAAATTTAGTGGCTTTAAAAACAACCACTTGTTAGCTTGCAGCTCATTTAAATTAGAAGTTTGTCCCACTGTGGCTGGATACTTTTGTCAGAGTATCATGAAGCTGAAATCATGTGCCATCTAGGCTGAGTTTATGTGTGCAGGCTCTGGGGAAAAAACACTGCTTCCCAAATCTTTCTTGCTGTGTGGCCCTAGGATTGATGTCCTCCTTTCCTTGCTAGTTTTTAGTTAAGAGCCCTCTTAGTTACTAGAGGCTGCCTACATTCCTTAACTCTTAAAGCTACCAAATGCTCACTGAATGCTTCTCGGGCTTGGAATCTCGAATTTCCTGTTCTGCAACCAAGTGGGAAAATTTGATTTTTAAAGGACTCATGTAATTAGTTCATGAGATAGGATAATGTCCCTATCTCAAAATCAGCTATGCCATATCACATAACTTAATCACAGGAGTAAAAATCCATGACATTCATAGTCTGACAGATTATGCAAGGCATGTATACCACAGGGTAGGAAATCTTAGGGGCCATTATAGAATTTTGCTTCCCACTTCAATAAACCAATAAAATTGACTAACAAGAGACCAATAATTATGACTAATCCAATATGTGCAGCAAAGTTACACTCTAAGAAAAAAGCAAAGAAATAAATAAAAAAGAACTTATCATCTATTATGTGATTGATGTTTGAGCCTTTCTGTTAGTATTTTATTGAGTTTTAAAGTTTAAGATCAAGTGTTGGATGCCCGACTTAACTGAGCCACCCAGATGCCCCAAAGGTTAAGGTTTTCTTAAGTATGAGAGAGTCTCCTTTGAACTTTGGCAAAACTTCCCAAGTAAAAATGATGTTTGATTTAAATCGTTAACTTCCCTGGGCTAGTGTGCCAATATGTGAAATTTATTGTGGCTTCCTCTAAAATACTATGAGTCTAATACCCTAGAGACTATTTTCTTTTCTTTTCTTTTTTTAGAGATTATTTTCTTTCTTTCTTTCTTTTTTTTTTTTTAAAGATTTTATTTATTTGAGAGAGAGAGAGTGAGAGAGAGAGCACATGAGAGGGGTTAGGGTCAGAGGGAGAAGCAGACTCCCTGCCCAGCAGGGAGCCCGACGCAGGACTCGATCCAGGGACTCCAGGATCATGACCTGAGCCGAAGGCAGTTGCTTAACCAACTGAGCCACCCAGGTGCCTGAGATTATTCTCTTAATACTTTATCTTTTTAAGTATGTTTTAAGTTATTAAGGGCATGAGATGTGGAGGTAAGATGAATCTAATTCATTAGTACATCAAAGCACTAAAGATCTTGAGCTCTGGAGCCTGACTTTCTAAGTTTAAATACTAATTCTGTCACTTATTAGTTGGGTGGCCTTGGACAAGTCATTTAATCTCCCTCTAAGTTTCCTTATTTACAAAATGGGAAAAATGTTTTATTTTCTGAGAAATAACACTGATATTCCACAAAAAGAGTGTAACAAGTCATATAGAGTTTATAAATATTAGCTATAATGATTATGCTCATAATCACTTTCGTCATAAAGCTTGATTTAAAAATGTTCTAGTGCAGAGTGCCTGGGTGGCTCAGTCGTTAGGTGTGTCTGCCTTAGGCTCAGGTCATGATCCCAGGGTCCTGGGATTAAGCCAGCATGAGGCTCCCTGCTCAGTAGGTAGTCCCCTTCTCCCTCTGCCCCTCCTCCCACTCGTTCTCTTAATCTCTCTTTCAAATAAATAAAATTTAAAAAAATGTCCTAATACACATGACACCAATGCTTTAGCCTATTCCTTTTACCTTTTCAAAAGATGCAAAACAAAAGATAGCTTATTCAATGTCTCATAAAGTTAATTATATCACTTGTCCCTTTTATCATTTTTTAATATTTGCATGCTATTAAGTATATGTCCTTTTTAATTTTGATTCTCTTGGCCAAAAATCCCCTTCCTTTTCCATTTCTTTAACCGACTTAAATCTCTTCAGTTGCTGTCTGATGTTCTTAAAGTAAGTCCATTGAGGTTTTGGCAAGTCTTTTCTGCTTTTTATACTTTCTGAGATTTTTTTCATTGATGTAATATATGTGAACTGACAGGCTTTTTGTTGCAATCTTGCTCATTTTTCTATCAATGGCTTATACTTTATTAAAAGGGAATGGGAAATTGAATGAACTTGTGAAACATTTTCATTTTGTTTGCCTTTTATACCTCCTTTTATGGAGGAGAATTTTAGTCTTATAAGATATTTTGATAAAACTCCGTATCACTTTATAGTAAAACATGAAAGAGTGTACTTCACCATTGAAGAAGTCAGCATTTTCTATAAATCTTTGTGCCTTGATTTTTGAAGGTTTCATGAACCCAGAGTGGCAGCATTGCTTTTGCTTAGTTACAACACAGTGATGTGTTTCTTTTTTTGTCAGGAACTGCGGATATGACAACTCAAGGGAGTAAATGGTAAAATGAGAATTAGAGAAACCAAGCCAATTTCCTGTATGAAATTACATGCCATATGCTCAACATTTAGGTCAAAAAGCATGATTTAAAAAATAATGAAAAGGAAAAAAATGTATCTCATTTATGCAAATGAATTCTCATAAAAGTAACTGAGTAAATATAAAATAGAAAACATGCATTTCTGGAGTTCTTTCTTTTTGAGATAAATATTGATGACTCAGTTCTAGGACTTTAGAATTAGAAAGCAAGCAAGTTACCTTTTATAGACATTTGCTTAGAATTCAGTGCTGCAGGTGGAGTTTGGTGCTCTGTGGGGTACTCACATGGATATACATGCATGAAGGATGCAGTTGTGGCAAGATCAGGGTTATGTGGGCTTGAGGGCGACCTTGGTAATGGGACAAACAGTAGAATTCTGCCATTTCTATTAAGGGCTGCGTATGGAGAAGAATGTTGCCCAAATGGGTTGTGGGATACACTAGCAGCTGGGAGACTGGAAGGAAGTATAGAGGTTCTTGAAGACTTTCTAGAGTGGAAATTACCTTTGTCAATATATTAGCAGAACCAAATGGAATACACACTGGTGGAAACATTAGTATTCAGAAACAGGGATCATCTACAGATAAGCTGGTAGAGTCAACAAGTAATGACCAACCTAACCCTGTAGGAGGAGTATATAAACTGGTTAATCCATTCCTCTTGATACCATCTCACATTTTGATGCTAAATGACACAGACAGGAAAAATTAAGGGAATGAAACTGAATAGATTTCCTTTCATTGCATCCTCAAATTCATTCCAGCCCAATAAGCTAAAAGAGAGAAAAAAAAAAGTCATTCCTTGGTAGTTAGATTTAAAAAAAAAAATTTTTTTTTTTGAACTTGTAAAACACTGAAAAGATCTCATGCCTGGAAAAGTGTTGGGAAAAACCTCTAGGACAATGCTCTCTAATAGGAATATAATGAGAGTAACAAAAGTGATCCACATATTTAATTTGAAATTTTCTAGTAGTCACATTAAAAGAATAAAACAGATGAAAAATAATTTTTAATTTATATTTTGTTTATCCCAACATGTAAATGTATTATCATTTCAGAAGATAATCAATATAAATTATTTTTTTTTTTTTAAAGATTTTATTTATTTATTTGACAGAGAAAGACACAGGAGAGAGGGAACACAAACGGGGAGTGGGAGAGGGAGAAGCAGACTCCCTGCTGAGCAGGGAGCCCGATGCGGGACTCGATCCCGGGACTCCAGGATCATGACCTGAGCCGAAGGCAGTCGCCTAACCAACTGAGCCACCCAGGCGCCCATCAATATAAATTATTGCTGAGATATTTTGCCTTCGTATTTGTATTAAGTTTTTGAAATCGTGTGTGCATTTTACCTTTACAACACATATCAACTTGGACTATCACATTCAGATGGTCAAGAACCACATGTGGTAAGTGATCACTGTATTGACAGTTTATCCCTAGGGAATAACCAGCCCATTTCACATGTGGAATTCATGACACAAAGAGGAAAAGAGATTTTGCCACTGCTGCTCTTAGCCAGACCCTGGCTTAGGCAGATCTAAGCATCTAATTTTTCCCTACACTGCACAGCTAATTAAACACACCAGATGAATCATATGTTTGCACTGACAGAGTAAAAACATTTAAAAAAAATAAAAATTATTTAACTCAGGATGCAGATAGAAAGATATTTTATTTGCAGACAGACACAAAATGCCATATCATAAAGATTTCATTAGTGATATAATTTATATATACATTAAAGTAGATTTTAGTAAAATCTGAAAATATTATCATTCACTCACTTTTACCAACATATCACATAAGATAACAAATTTAATTCTGTGTTATTGAAATGTTGTCTTTACCTAGAGGATATTCCAAGTAAGACTCTGAGTGGTAAGGAACAGAAATCATTTCCACTGAACTTAATAAAGAAGGTGGACATTATTTGCCCTATGATCAGGTTTTATGAAATGCATAGGATGCTAATATTGTATGTGGCACTTTATAGCTCATGTGACTTCTGGGCAATCTTTTTGCCTGTTCAAAGAGATAGATACACAGGTAGAATCTCTTTTTGGACCCATCCTGCTTATTCAACATGTCATGTGAGGTCATTACACAGAGAGCCAGGCATTTTCCCTTATCTAGACTGTCAGATTCTTTGTGACAATGATTATTTCTTATTTTAGGAGTGCAGATACTATAATATTTAGCCATGGAAACATGCTTTTAAAGAAGTAAAAAAAGAAAAAAGAAAAAAAACCCCTTTCATTATGGATATAAACTGATCTATAGCAGGTGAGGACAGGTCATATTTGTACAGTGGATAAACACCAACACAGGAAACTAAGCACTAATAAACTGCATAGAAATAAATAATTGCCCATGATTATTTATGCTAATTTCTTTCTCAGATTTGGATTATATTATTTGTATTTTGTATTCTTTACCCAGCTTTTAAAAACTATTTTAAAGTGATTTTCCATATTTTTCCAAGTGTTGTCCTTGTTTGTTTTTCTTGTATAAATAAGTATACTTTGGATTATGTTTTGTATAATTTGGCATATATTTCTGTCTGAATTTGATTTTTATGTTTGGAGGGGTAGGGAAGGCTAAAAAGTTTTGAAGGACAGATACCAGAGTTGACTGCCCACAACACACCATGTGCATAAGAAGCACTGTGAATGGATCAGAAAATAAGAAGTGGATTGGCCCTCATCAAAAATATTTTGAAAAATAATTTGTTATTCTACTTTTTATTTTTTTTAACTTTCCCAAATACCTTAACATTTAATAACCCACAACTGCTGGCAATGAATATACTGGAAAACAGTATAGAGAGTTCAGTGTTGAACTCTAGCTCCATTTTACTTTTTATAACATTCTTCTTCAAAACTAGAGACACTAGGCATCTTGTTAAAGACCCAGTTTTGATCCTACTTATAGGAACAAAACAAAAATTTAAACTAGGAGATCCCTGTGGTTCTACCTTCAGTCCTCTGTTTGTGAAATTTTGTTTGGTTCTCTACATTTACACTGGCCTCTGGATTGTGCTTATGTCCTGAACTGTACTACCAAGGATCAACAACCTCAGTCCCCAATGATAAAGCAGCTTGCATTAAAATTTATTGATAAGACATTCTTTTGATGGGTTTAAAGGTGGGCCAACTTTTTTCTTTTATTTCATGATTACCTCTGCAAAGAAATTCTATAAAATTGAAAAATTTCATTTTCTCTTATCTTTGCAGTGCTGTTATTGTCCTAATTTTCCTAATTTCCTATTTTCCTAATTTTAATAGGAAACAAGATTTCCTAAACATTTCTCAGATCCTCCTCATCCTATGACCTATAGCCACAGAATTCTGCTTTGCCTGTCCTCTGCGTATGTTTTTCAATTCATAGTTTGTGACTGTTTGAGACTGAGGAGTGAGTTACTCATTGGGTGTGTCCCATTCTTCTTCCGTATGATGCTGTATAATACACTGTGAGGAAGATAGCACTGTCTCAAGTTTACATGTATAGAACATGTCACATTTTCAAAGCTTAGTAACTTGCCACAGGTATCACAAGTGGTGAATCTGACCAGTTCTCACCACCTCGGCCACTCTCACTTGTACATCCTCTCTATCCTGGATGTTTGCAATAGACTTCTCAGCATAGAATCTAGGTTTAAATGCTTTAAAATGTAAGCCAGATAAAATAATTATTCTGCTCAAATCCCTTCAATGACTTCCCATCTTATTAATAGCCAAAAGCCAAAATCTTTACAATGATTTTCATGATCTGGCCCCTCATAACCTTTCTGAGTATGTATCCCAACACTTTCAAGTTACTAGAAGATATCCTGAGACTCTTTGAGGCCTGACATTGGAGAGCCAGCATGCATAGACAGAGCCAAGAAATGTATATACACTTGTACTTGGTGGTAGAGTTTACTAGTTATCCATGGTTAAATAACATATTATCTGAAGACTGAATGGTTTCAAAAATAATAATAGTTTATTACCACCCACAGTTTTTGTGGGTAGGAAATGAGCAGCTTGGCTGAGATGTTTTGGCAAGGGGGAATCTCTCATGAGGTTGTGCTTGTAGTCCTGTGTTGGCCAGTGTTGCAGTCGTCTGGAGGCTTGCTTGAGGCTAGAGGATTTGCTTTCAATGAGGATCACACACATAGATGGGGAATCTGTACCAGCTGTTGTCAAAAGGTCTTACTTTACCACTAAATGGTCTTCTCCACAAGACTGCTTCAACTTCCCCACAACATGGTGTCAAGCTTCCCCCAGAGCAGCGAGTGATCCATGAAGCCAGTGTGGAAGATGTGTTTTTTTAGACACTGCCTTGAAACTTTCCCATCACTATTTCATTTCTTTTTTTTTTTTTTTTTACGTAGCTATTTCTATATTATTCAGTTAATCATACTAGTAAACCCTGATTCATTGTGGGAGGTCATGAATACTAGGAAACTAGAGTCATTAGGAATCATCTTTGC
This sequence comes from Neomonachus schauinslandi, assembly GCF_002201575.2. Lineage (NCBI taxonomy): Eukaryota > Metazoa > Chordata > Mammalia > Carnivora > Phocidae > Neomonachus > Neomonachus schauinslandi. The sequence continues at coordinate 31,951,805 of NC_058407.1, forward strand.
ATCTGGCTACCACACGTAAGTTGAGTCTTGAATAAAACTGTGTATGAAGCTTTGAACTGTTTCTGTTAACCTAGTTTGGGTTGATTCCTATATCAGTTTTAACACATGGAATCCTAACTGGTACTTTGGAGTCTTAACTGATTCACTGGTTGAGAAGTTTAAGAGCTTTCAAACATGGGATTAACTTAAAAAAAATCAAATTATTACAAGTAGGGAGATCTTTGAGCGTTCATCCCTTCAACTAGGAAATAAAAGATGACTAATGATTAATCATTAGAAAACCTTTAGGATAGTCAGACTTATTTTGCCTAAACAACAAAAACTGATATAGCATAACTATATAATAATTAAAGATGGTATTAGGCTTTTAGTTTGGCTGAGCTCTTGGAAGGATAGTTGGAGTTAGATTCCCGTAGGTTACATGATGGCAAAGTTGGAATGCAACTTTATGGCCAAGTTATATTAGTTCTCATTAGGATGTTAAGTTTTGAGGTAGCTTTTGAGAATGCTTATTCTTATGTAAATATATCTTGTCAGCTTCGGGAGTGGAGGCTTGATTTTTTCATTTCTCTGCTGTTTTTTGGTAGGTGTTATGTTATAAGCTAGTTATTTTACCATCATGAATCTTATAAGATGGATTATAAGATTATAAGGTGGTTCAATATTGTTTTATCACTGTAAGACAAAGAAGTTGATTTTTAGTGACTTTTTAGCATAATATTCAGTTTTGCTATAAAACTGTATCTATTCCGTAATAAATGTCCTTTCTTTACACATCAAAGAAAATATAAAACTTGTTATGAAGCAGATAAGAAATACAAAGAAAAAGAAAAAGGAAAAAAGAAAAAAGGATGATTTACTTCATATTTAACATTTTTAATTTTTTAATTAATTATTTTTAATTTTTTTAGGAACTTATTTTCAGACTATTCACAATTGAATAAGCCAAACGTTGTTAATTACTCTGGCATGAACACTTAGGTTTTGAGATTTAAATCAACTAAATAGATGAATACTTTAAAAGTATTAATTTTAAGACTATGATACCGTTTTAAAAATTCTTTTGCAGACATTTGAAGTACTTTGTCCATTTATAATAAGGTAATAATTGGAAATTTCAAAAACTAAAATGAGCCTTAAATGCTCCTCTCTGTATTCCATTTTGTTTTGTTTTTATCTTTCTTCAAACCTCTATATTTGGTATACTTCTTTATGCATTTAATTGGCTTGCTTTTGTAAATGCAATTAAGATTTTGGCAAATTTACAAAAGAGGCTAAGAAATTGCTGTGAACACAAAGGCAGACATAAAAAGGAAATAGCCATTTTGGTAAATTTGATAGCAAGAGAACTAAAAATCTATCAAGCTTTTCTTGGAAAAAATGGATAGGAGAATGTGAGAGGTGCTTTCAGCCAGCTCTAATTGAAGATGTACATAAAACAAAGAAGCTGGAAACCATCATTATGACTCTTTCTGTTTAGCAGCAAACAAATACATTGGCAGTAAATAAACAAGGGCATATGTCTGTGAAAGATAGGGTATACATGAGCACTTTCTAGAATTTTGTGTAGGAAGAAATAATAGAAGAGAAAAGGGCCGTTTAGCACAATTTAGAAATAGCCTATGTAAAACAATACTTTTGTTAGGAATTATATTTACAGCAAGAGTCCTTGGCCAGATTAGGAAGTTGGTGAATTTTTTACCTGTATTCATCTTTCTTTCAAGCTTCTCTACATCCTGCTTTTACTCCTAGATCTGTGGTACTCCTTGCAATTCCTCAGTTAGAAATAAAATTAAACATGACTTACCACTTTCACTTAGAGCCAGATGAGGGGATAAGTCAGCCAGCCAGTCAGCTCTCAGGAGTCCCCATCCATAAAGAACCGTTTCACATTAATAAGGTACTAAGGCATGGCTGGTAATGTAATTAGATGAAGAAATTGTATTTACGAAAACTCCTATAAGGGACAGTTTTGCACAGCGAACTTGCATCTTTTATGAATTGTCTTCTGGGGAGGATGACTCCAATAACCACTGGGCTTTTGTTTAGATATAGGGGATCTGAGAGCTTCGGGCTAGTACCAAATGGCTTTGAGTAATGGTGTGAGGCAAACTCATTCTCTTCTCCCACGCAAACTCTCCTATAAATAAATATTTAAAATATATTTAAAGAACTTCAGTTTAAAGTGGTTCCAAATTTTAGACTGCATTTTGGGCTGTCATATTTAGTCCAATCTTGTCTAATTTTGTGGCTAAGCAATCCCCTTATCCTCCACATCTGGCACTTTATGCTCTTGTTTCCCCGTTTCATTTTGTCTCCTTATTAGCACACATCACTAATGCACTTTGTACTATCACTAAGTTTCAACCTAGATGACATTTCCTATGGAAGGCTTTCCTTGGCTTGGCTAGTTGCCTCTGCTCTTTGATCTCCCTTTTGACCCTTAACACATTGGGCTTCTCCTTATTAAAATCTTTTTCATCTGGTGGTAGTAAATTCTAGTTGTATTGTCTAACTACCTTCCTGAGTCATATACCCTGTGAGGGCATATTTTATCATGTCTACTTTGTTCATTATTTTATCCAATTATTAACATGGTAATTCTGTTTAATTAATAAAAATTAATATATTTTATCAAATAAATGAATGATTGATTCCAAATAATAGAAGCTGTTAAGTCTTCCTGGCATGAACTTTTAGATTTGATACTTTGGAAATTCACAAGCTGTTCAGATTGCTTATTGGTTCTCTCATGTGGCTGCTATGGAAACATACACCCAGGTTGTTGCCTATAAAAGTGTTAACTCCACCCTGGAAATGCCTAGTTGTACCTCCTTTAAGTTTGGCCTTCTGTTAGGTCTTCCCTTTTTCTTTGCCATCTGAATAATGGCATTTGGATGGCCATGATCAGGTGAGGGATTAGGACAGAACTTTCTAATATGGAGTTTATGAAAATCTTTTCAGTTGTAAACAGAAGAATACCAAAGGATGACATTTCTTGATGTTAATAAATTTCTGCCACCACACCAACCAAAAGGAGTACTTTTTAAGTTCATGTGATGTACTGTGCTTCAACAGGACACCACCCTGATATTTGAGACTCTTGTATGGAGTAATCCCATTGTGTATATTCCTCAAGAATCTGTAACAGTGGCAGGTATCTGGTTGAGGACTAGAGATCTTAGATTTTACTTGTTTCTTTCAATTTATTTTTTGCCATAATGTAGGACTAATACTAACCAGACCACAAGAGCAATATGAATTAAGACAAAAGTAAATAAACAACAATTAAAAAAAACAAACGAAGATGACAAATTTGAGGAAGGTCAGGCATGAGAATGTGAGCCCAAAGAGCAGTCCAAAATTATGGCTCTTTTGGTTTGAACTAGAGGAAAGGCCAGGGGAAGGAAAACATATTTATTGAAGGAACTGATAGTTACACAGATAACATTCTTCTAGAGTGACTGGAGTGGGGAGGGGCTTTACTGAAAGACCTGTGGATTTATACCTCTTACTCATTTTTTTAGATGAGATACTCTCTGTAGAAGAACTATGGGGGTTCTTAGACAAAAGTCTTTTATTTTTTCATTTTAAAGAGGTAAGGCAAAATTTGTGGTAAATGTGGTAGGATCTTGGAGATTGATGATGATGATGATGATGATGACTGCTAACAATAAGAGTTTATTAGGTGCCAGGGATTTTATCAAGTGGTTTATCTGATTTATCTAATTTAATTGTAAGAACAACTCTCTGAAGAAGGATTATTATTGTCCTCATTTACAAATAAATAAACTGAGTTACAGAGAGGTTAGATTAGCAATCTAAAAACAAGGGGGCAGGACCAAGATTTTAGACTAGGCAGTGAGAGTCCAGAGACCAATCTCTTCGGCACACAGATATGAGGCAAAGGACATTCTAAATAAAGGACTATCATGAACAGAGACAGAGAGTTATCAGCCCAGAATTTTTGCTGTGAACAGAGATTGTACACATGCAACTGGAACGTGAAGGGGGAGAAAGGCAGTGGTATGTGAAATTGAAAATACAGGTTTGGACCTGTTGCAGAGGACTTGTCATACTAAACAATTTGTACCTTTTGTCGTGGGTATAAAAGTGAGAAAAAATGCTCCAAAGGGAAAACATAAATTGAGGAATTACTAGTGCTAAGGGTATTACCAAACCAAGTAGTCCTCAGAAAGGCAAATATCCATTGTAGAGATATAGAGACTTTTATATTTTCAGAGGCCATTCTGAAGAACAGAATCAACATTGCTTTTCTTAAAGTTTCAAAAATAGGGAGAAGTTTGGAATAATGAAACTGGAGGTATGAAGTTCAAAGATGTTTAGGGCTATCATATCAGTAACTCCTCAGGGACTGATAAGGTGAAATTTCTTTAAACATTTTGTTAGAAAAAAATTGTGACAGACTTTGAAATGGTCAAAAAGATCATTAGGTGTCTTTGCAATAAAATGTTGGCCATTGTCTGTGGATCCTTCTAGGGTTATCTATTATATATGGATCTGTACTTCTAATTGTCTTTGAGATATTTTATATATTTATAAAATGTAGAAATTAATAGTAATGCAAATGGTTTTTATCTGTAGAAATGTAGTTGAATTTTGTCTGGTGGAGATATAACTTTTTATTGCCTTATATATACTGAATAATATTGCACCATGTAACAAACTAGTTTCAGCTTTCTTGATTGCATATGTGCCTGTCCTTTGAATTCTTTAAATTATTTTGTTTTTTTACATCTTACTGGTTCCCCTACTAATTAATATGATAAATTTGTAATGTATACATTTTATATTTGTATAAATCATGATTTTTCCCTTAAAAATATTCTTTAACATTTCTAACTACAGTTGACCCTTGAACAACATGAAGGTTAGAGGTGCTGAACCCCCACACAGTCAAAAACCCATGTATAATTTTTGACTCTCCCAAAATTTAACTACTATTAGTCTACTGTTGATTGGAAGCCTTACCAGTAATATAAACAGTTTATTAACCATATTCTGTATATTCTATGTATTATATACTGTTTCTTACAATAAGTAGTCTGGAGAAAATAGAGTGTTATTAAGAAAATCCTAAGGAAGAGAATACATTTACAATACTGCACTATATTTATTTTTTAAAAAATCCTATGATAGTGAACTCACAATTTATTTTTTATTTTTATTTTTTTTAAATATTTTATTTATTTATTTGATAGAGACACAGTGAGAGAGGGAACACAAGCAGGGGGAGTGGGAGAGGGAGAAGCAGGCTTCCCGCTGAGGAGGGAGCCCTGTGCAGGGCTTGATCCCAGAACCCTGGGATCATGACCTGAGTGGAAAGCAGACGCTTAAAGACTGAGCCACCCAGGCGCCCCTGGACTCATACAGTTTAAACCTGTGTTTTTTTAAGGGTCAGCTGTATTTAATCTCTAGATCAGTGTTGAAAATTTGCTTACTTTCTTTATTATAACTCCTTTTATTGCTATTATTACTGGTTGGTTTACCCATAATACTTATCAGTAAAACATTTCAATTAAACTAAAAGTAATGACAATATTACTAGCAGTTAATGTTCATTGTACATTTCAGGGACATTTTCATTCATTATTTCACTTAACTCTTACAAAATATAGTGGGATAAATACTGTTATTAGAATACCTATTTTACACATAAAGAAAATAATGCTTTAAGACTTCAATAACACCATGTAACAAATAAATGAGAGTCAGGACTCAGACTCAACTCTCGCTAAGTAAAAGTAGCTTTAACAACCAGACCATATCCTTTTTGTAACTTAGTCTACAAGGCACACTCTCAGAGCAGCACCATTATTAATGGAATACAGTCCAACAATAAAAAGGAATTCAGAATAGCTCATTGTACCTTCTTCTGAGCTAAAATATGGTGGACCTAAGCTATTTTCCCTTATAGGGAACTCTTGAAGATTTTTGAATCAGGTAAGTGGTGTGATCAGTGAGATAATTTAGACAGAATAATCTTGTGTTTGTGAGAAGAATGTACTGGAGAAGGGGAAGCTGAGTGTTAGGAAAACTAGTTAGGAGACCACATCAACAATAGCGAAGAGGGCATGTTATTTGCACTTTTATTTTTTCAGGGAGACTGGAAAAGAGGGTATCAATATAAGAGATGTACTGGAGGTAAAATTGACAAGACTGGACAAGTAACTAAATGGGGTTTGGGTGGCAAGTATGCCAAAGACAATTTTCAAATTTTGAGGTTGGCAGACAAGGATAGATGGTGGTTCTTCTCATTTTGACACATAACACAGCTCCCTGTCTCAGTCTTTGTAGAATCTAAAATATAGTTATTGAGTAACATTCTCTAGCAGAGTTCAAATTGGGCACTTCTGTGTATAAAATTCTCATGATTTTCTATTACTTAGGAAAAAGATTGTGTCTTACTTTTTGATGGCAAATCTGTGGCCAGGAGTTAAATATGTACACACAGTATTCATGCAAATAGAAACAGCATGAATTAACAGCAGGAGAACTTTATGAACAAGATTCTTAGTACATTTTTGTTTGAAAGCACTAATAAATCAGTTTTGTAGAAAGCCTTTGTCCTGGTACAACACTTACCCTCAAGGTAATGAGGATGATTTCCTCATTTATTACTTGTCTAAGTTCTAACCTTTGTAACTTCCACTGAGTCAACTTAGAATTTGTGTTTTAGTGTGATGATTTATGTATCATATTATTAAATATTCTATGTAAAATATACTTGTACTTAGTATCCCCTAATGCCATTTTAGCTAGTGGTTTTTTTGTTGATTTTTCACTCAGTCTTTCTTTACTCTGAAATTAAGGTTTCTAGCAATAAAAGAACAAAAGGACTTTTTTTTCTTTTGGGTCTTTAGGTACTACAGTATTTCTCTGTAGGGTAGCAAAAGGAAAAAACCTTACTTTACATTTATGTAGAGATAAATAACAATTGTTATTTACCAATCTTGCCCTTTTTGATGGCTATTCACTATTTCATTTAAAAAAAAATTAAGTACCTACTCTGTTCCAGGTATTGAATGAGATATATACTTTCTGTGACTGAAATACAATCTGTTTTGTGGTTCTGTTGGACCAAAACTTGTTCCTCAATTTAAGAGAAAATGTATCTCTTTGAAATTTCTGTCACTGTTCTGATTAACTTTTGAAATAATACAAAATATTGCTATTCACACAAACCTACAAATAAAAAGATAGCTTAGTTATTTCTCTTTACTTTTTTTCTTTACAAATTTAAATGTGTATTTTTCTCATAGCACATACTTTTAAGATTGCTTCAGTAACCACCATGCCATTATCAATGTCCTATGTCCTTTCCTGAAAGCAATCCCAGGATTTGGCATAATGCTGTACATATGCTTTGAACAGAATGTAACTGAGGGGAAATGTTTCTTCTTGGCAATGGGCTTGAAATTCTCATCAGTTTGAATAATTTGGTATTCTGATGTATTTCGCTAAGGAGGATATAATCCTAAACTTTGGAATAGGATACAAATAATTTTGGGAAGCACTCTCCATTTACATATACTTCACTATTTATTCCATTTCTTTCATGTTTTGTTATGTTGTCTGATGTTAATAAGAATTCATATTCTGGAATTTGGTATTAAAACATTAATCATATACACATCTTTTGAAAGAGCCTTTGATAGATAAATCCATATTGAGAGGAGCAAAGACAATCCAATGATACTGTGTTAGGCAAACATAAAGGGTATGGAGATGGTCAAATTCTATAAGAGGAGATGATAAAGCAAAAGTGGCAAAATATAGTAGAGTTTGTTCAATGAATATGAAGGCCTGAAGATTAACTGTCTTAAAAGTCTGCAAAGATGGTTGCCAATAATTTCTTTTATTTCTGTAGATGCACAATATTCTTCCTATCTAGCAGGAGAATCCATTTCCTCTCCTATTGAACTGGACTGGCCTTGACTTGACTTCATTTAACAAAAAAAATTGTGGTAGATGTGACATAGAATGACTTTTGGCCCTTATATTAACAGATTGTATAGTTGCCATTTTTATTTCTAGAAAGGAGTCTTTGTGTAGAGGCCAGGATCTCCTGCCTGGGAGGCTGTGCAGAGAGAAAGAGAATGAGAAATCACAAGAAAGGAAGGAGAACCCTGAAGAACAAACCTGTTCCAGTCAAAAAGTAGCACACACTTTCCCCAGCCCCCAGTGAATATGTGATGTGAGGCTGTATTGAATAATTCAGTAACAGTAGAGCCATCCAAGCCAGCAATACATGGGGCAGAGAGGAACCCTACAGCAGCCTTGCCTGTTCTGTGTGGGAGGAGGAGCAGATAACTTTTGTTTTTAGTTGGTCATTTTGGACCATGAGTTGTAAGCCACGTCTTAAGGACATGATTTTCTAGCAACAAGTTAGAATGAGCTTGTTTTCCTGAAGTCCTGGAACATTAGTTTAGCTGCATGCTGTGATTAGAGAGAAATGAATGTATATTTGTTTAAGTCACTGTCAGTCTGAGTTTCTAAATCTGACCAAGACTGTCTCTAACAAAACCAGTTAGACCCTTCCAAGCCCTCTTCTCAACCTTGGCCTTCTTGCCAGGCCGGCATTGCCCAGTTTTAGCAAAAATTCTGCTAAGTCAGTTTAGCGAAAAGCCCCCCACTCTTGATATCTGATGACTCTTGGTATCTGATCAAGTTCCTCATCCCCAACTTTGATATGTGAGAGTTTGACCTGCCTTCAGCAGGAATCTTGTTTTCACTTTAGCAAGAATCCCCTGTTGTCTCTTAATATTTTTTCGTTTACTGGCTCCCTCACTCTGTTCCTTGGTTACAAATCCTCAGCTGTCTTTGCTGTATTTAGAATTGAGCCAGATTTGTCTCCCCTGTTACGATCGTCTTGACATCATTTGCAACTTCCCTGAATAACGTCTTTCTTACCATTTTATCAAGTGTCAGAATAATTTTTTTTAACACTCCCAGACCTAATATTGTCTGTCTCAGAAATTAACTTTGAGGACTCAGGGATGATCAGGCATCTAGATTGATTTTAGAAGAGCTTTTTTCTTTTGTATTGACTGCTTTACCATTATCTGCATTAATGGGACCATTAAGCCTGTGGGGCCCCATCAATAGGATATAACTTATTATTTTATGAGGAAGTAAGGAAACTGGTGCATGATACAGAAATGTTTTAATATCTACTTTTCCAATAAGTAAGTTTCTCTTTTACGAAATAATTGTTTGAGAGAGTGTTGATTGCCCTGGTACATATTGTGGAGGTTACTAGAAATTGAAAATGCGCAGAGAAAAATATGTTATTTCTGTTTGTATCTCAGACAAATTTGGAACATCTATTCACTTTCCTCAATTTCTGGACCTAGTCATCCCATTGCTCCAGCTCCAGAAATTTCCCCTCCAACAAAATTATCAACCAAAAGCCAAATTGTTTGGTTTTGGCTCTAAGTCACAGATTTATAGAATTCACTGCACCTTTCGGGATTTTTCTTTTGTGTTGTCTGTCTTTTCCCTTTGGTCTTCCCAGCTTTTGATTGATACAGCTTTTTATTTGATCTGGGAAAATCAAAAGCCTGGATCCTGGCCAGAGTAAGTCCTGTAGGGTAGATATTTAGGAGAATTACATGGAAATAATGCTAGTGGGTCAATGGAATGAAAATACAAAGTCAATTTTAAACAAGAAGGTTCTGTGTTAGTAAATATCAGTATCATTGAGATGTCAGAGATTCTGCTGGGAAATATTAACACTTCTTAGAAAAAAAATTGTTATTTTATTACTAGACATATTCTACCAATATTTTAATTTTTAAATAAAGCATAGAATCATAGACAGCATGTAAAGATGAATATATACTATAACAGATTAAGGGAAAGATTTAGATAATCCTTTGGACAAGGTAACAGATCTAATTATAGATATTAGTAATTATAGAATGAATTAAAACAATTCTGGGGAAAAAAAGAACATTTGGAGATACACATTGGGACCAAACCGCGTAAAGATGGTGAGTGTTAGAAAAATAAAATTCCTGTTTCCCAGTAATGGTGGGAAAAATTAAATCTGATAAGTGTAGACAAAGTTTATTATGAATGGACTTGATTTTTCAACAATGGCTATTGATTGTTGTTTTTTTGTGGTTTTTTGTTTGTTTGTTTTAGAAAAGCTTTGTAGAAGGATGCAGAGAATATTTATAAAGTAGGGGGAAAATGTCTATTTCTGAATGGCTTACAAGATTAGAGGACAGGTTGAGAGGAGTATGGGGAAGAGAGGGAGACCGAGTAGCAGGCTTATAGTAAAGAATTAGGTTATTGCTGATGTTGCCCTGATCATTTATTTCACACCACTTTGCAATGCAATTTTAAAAGTCTGGTTGCCAATCGTGAAAGAAGTGGAGAACTGAAGCACTTACTCAAATAAAGCTGTTTCTGTAATGTATTACTAGCTTGAGTTATTTGGGTAGTTCAAATTTTGTTCTTTGCACATGTAGATAATTATTTTTGTGTTCTTGAGGATAGGCATGGGAAAGACATTTTTTAGCTTTGTTTTAAGTATGCCTGATGTATGGAAAATGGCTTTTTGTAAAATAACTATTCTTTACAGATGATTTCCAGGCAAAATACTGTAATTCCCTGCTCCACTGGTTGTGATTTGGGACCCACCCATTCCATGTTATCCTGGAGGCTTTGTTCACTTCAGGGAGCTTGTTGATTTCCAAGTCCCTGAACATATGCTTTCACAAGAATGCACTCTCTGTGTTTAATTTCATTTACCTTTGTGTAACTCACCACACACATAAGACATTTCTTTCCCAGATACAAATGCTGACTGTCTTATGGATATATATGAGGCAAAAAATCTTTGGGGATGTGACTTTTATTTTGAATGAATGAATGAATGGATGGATGAATGAATGAATGAGTGAACAAATGGCAAAATCCCAAAGAAACCAGCAGATAGAGAACTGGCAGATTTGTCGGCTGTGCTGTTGTCACTGTTCAGTTCCTTCAGGAATTATAAGCTAGCAGCAAAAATCCACTCTCTGAATATATTATGAATCATTATTTATTCCCTTTAAACAGAATCAAAGTAAGGAAAATATTTCAAATGCATATCTCATTATGATTGTTCATCATCTTCCATCTTGACCTGAATCTTCACGTTAACCCTCTTACCCTGACAGAGAGGAATCAGGAGACAGACTTTATTTCATCTAGTTCTCCTTGGGCCTCATTTATTTCAGTTTCATTACTAACAGGACAACATCTGTGTTCTCTTCCCTTTAACCTTAGTTGTTAAATTGGTCTTCAGAAATTGTACGAGGAGGTAGTCGGAGAATTTCTTAGCCTCTCATTTTATTCTCTGTCAACTTATTCAGGAATAAAGCCCTTCTCATCTATTTTTAAACTTTATAAATTTCTTGAATCAAGCAAAGCATTCTACCACATGATGACTCCATTCTGATTAGTAATTAGTTTAAAAGCACCTTAGGTTGCATTAATTATATTTGCCATAGAATAAAAAAGTTGTCACTCATAAGATATTTAAAAAGATATTTCCATTTCAGTTTTTTACATTTTGGGTTTACAGTTACCTTAAAGTCATTTCAAAAAGTAAAAGAATTTAAGAATTTTTACCAAATGTCAGCGTTATCTTTCATTTATAAGTATGTGTTTGCAGAATCTAGTAAGTGGTGATATTTCATACTTTTGGCCTTTGTAGGTCATTTGCTTAGTCAGAATCACGTTCTTTCACCTGGTACTCCTGGAAACCACTAATAAACTTTAAAATTATCTCCTCTTTCTTCCTAACATTGCAAAAATAGTATTGACTATAAGAAAACTTATACAAAATTCTGCGTGAAATTTAATGTATCTGTATTTCTATTAAATGATTAAAGTGCTGCCTAAACTCATTCCCTCCACCTGTTCTTTGAGTCCCATCCCTTGCCACTTATTATTTCAGGACACTGCTTCTGCTATGTCCCCAATAGCTTCCACTCTAGTACTATGCTTCTCTTTATAGCAAAACTCCTCAGAAGAGTTGTCATTATTAGCTGGCTCTACATTTTCTATTTGTATCTTCTCCTGAATCCATTTCAGTTGGACTTTTTGTCCGTGTATTACATTGAAACAGATCTTTTCATTGTCATGTATAAACTTTAAATCACAAAATCCAATGGCCATGTCACCTCAAAGCAGTCAAGCTCTTTGTGGTATTTGACCCATTTTATCCATCTTTCTTTTGAAAATCTTTCCCTCATATTTCTTGCAGGACATAATTCTCTCACTTTTCTTCTTAGATAATTGGCCACCCCTTCTCAGTCTCCTTTGCAAGTTCCTCTTGTTTCTTCACTCCTTAAATATTAACAGGTGTTGGGACTCCAGCCCTCAGATCACCTTTTAGCCTGTTTATATAAACTGTATCAGATGAGCTCATCCTGTTTCATGTCTTTAAGTACTATGTACACATTGATAGATCTCACATTTGTATTTCCAGTACCAACTTTCTCTTGAACTCTCTAATTGTATATCTAATTTTATATATTTCCATTTAGATGTTTAATTGATTTATTAAGCTTAAATTTTCCAAAATCAAACTCATGGTTTCTAAGTTCCAAACTTGCTCCTCCCATGAGGCTTTCCCTCAGTAAGTGATAGTGAAAATCTACCAGTTAATCAGGCCAGAAAGCCTATAATCACCCTTGATTCCTCTTTTTCTATGATAATCCATACCTAATCTATCAACAAATCCATTCTGTAATACCTTCAAAATAATACTCCAAATCAAACCCTTCTAATCCCTACTGCTGCTACTCTACTCTAAGACATTGACCTTTATTACCTGGATTATTTCCATATCTTCATAACTCATACCTCTGCTCCTATTTGTTATGTTATTAAAATTAGATAGAAAAGGGGCGCCTGGGTGGCTCAGATGGTTAAGTGTCTGCCTTCGGCTCGGGTTGTGATCCCAGGGTCCTGGGCTTGAGCCTCGCATCGGGCTCCCTGATGGGTGGGGAGCCTGCTTCTCCCTCTCCTTCTACTGCTCCCCCTGCTTGTGCTCTCTCACTCTCTCTGTAAAATAAATAAATAAAATCTTGAAAAAAAAATAAAATTAGAAGAAATGACAAAGAAAAGTATTGTATATATTAGGTGATGCTAATTACATTTAAATTGATCTAAGGTATTTTTATTTTTGGAAGGAGTAGAGTTTGGCTTTAGTTTTTGTTTAAACTATGCAGAAAATGAACTGCAAAAATCTGCATAGGGATCTGTTTAAATCTTTGAGTGCTAAACCATGCATGTGAAGGGTAAGGCTGTGTGAAGAATGAAAAGTGGGGAAAAGCCATCATGAGAAAACTTCACACTAAATAATTATCAGGAACAGGGCTGAGAGACTCTTGAGTCTGATCAGTCAGAATGGAGAGATTGTGTTGAGAACCAGGAAATTCCACAGAGAAATCAGATCATGACAAAGAAGTAGAGCTAAACTAGACAGAACTACACAAAAGAGGATCTATACAAGGGGTAAACATGTTGGTAAATATAATAGACTTTATTGTATTTTTATTTTTTAAAATTACTCTGAAAAATTATTATCTATTTAAAACAAAATGATAGCAATGTGTATGGGGTTTGTAATATAGGGAGAAGTAAAATTTATGACAATAATAGCCAAACAAATAAGATTGGAGACTGATAAGTTAAATATGCATATTTTACCCAATAGAACATCTCATAAAAGATAATTAAGCAAAAGCCAAAGGCAAGATTTAAAATAATATCAAAATGCTCGTTGCAAATGGTGGGAGGAAAACAAAACAAAACAAAGGAACTATGAGATGAATAGAAAGCTTGTTGCTAAGATAAACTTACATCTGACTGTATCAATAATTATATTAAATGTAAATGAACTAAACATGCCAATTATAAGGCAGTGGGCCTCAGAATGGTTAAAACAAAGCCATTTCCAACTATATATTCTCTTTAAGAAACACATTTTAGGGGCACCTGGGTGGCTCAGTCGTTAAACGTCTGCCTTCGGCTCAGGTCATGATCCTGGGGTCTTGGGATCAAGCCCCGCATCGGGCTCCCTGCTCAGCGGGAAGCCTGCTTCTCCCTCTCCCACTCCCTCTGCTTGTGTTCCCTCTCTCACTGTGTCTCTCTCTGTCAAATGAATAAATAAAATCTTAAAAAAAAAAAAAGAAAAGAAACACTTTTTAATTATAACGACACAGATGATTTCAAAGTAAAGGGATGGAAAAGAATATATTGTGCAAACTGTAATAATAGGAAAGCTGAAGGGGTGCCTTGGGTGGCTTGGTTGAGCGTTTGACTCTTGGTTTCAGCTCAGGTCATGATCTCAGGGTTGTGAAATTAAGCCCCACATGGGGCTCTGTACTCATTGGGGAATGTGCTTGAGATTTTCTCTCTCCCTCTCCCTCTGTCTCTCCCCCCGACTCATGCTCTCCATAAATAAATAAATATATAAATAAAATCTTGAAAAAAATAAGAAAGCTGAAGTGCCCATATTAATATTAGACAAAGTTGACTTTAGTACAAGAAGTATTACTAAGGATAAGGGTGGCATTTCCCAATGATAAAAGGGTAAATTAATTAAGAAACATAATAAGCCTAAATGTCTATGCACAAAACCTAAAATCTTGAAACACATGAGGCAAACACTGATGAACCTGAAAGAAACAGATAAATCCCCAAAGTTGGTTATTTTGATTCTCCTCTATCAGTAATATAACAGGTAGACAGAAAAATCAAGAAGTGTGTAGAATACTCGAACATTATCAACCAATTTAACTAATTAACATTTATAGAACACTACACCCAGTAACATATTGCTTTCAATTGTACATGGAACATTAACCAAGAGAGACAATATGCTTGGCCATAAAAGTCTCAATAAATTTAAAAGAATGGAAATTACTTAGAGCATGTTCTCTGAAGACACAAACTTAAATTAGAAATAAATAAAAAATATATCTGGAAAACCCCAAATATTTGGAAAGTTTACACAATAGTTCTAAACAACTAATGGGTCAAAGAGGAAATTACAAGGGAAATTAGAAAGTATTTGAAACTGAATGAAAATAAAAGCATAACCTATTAATTGTGGATTGCAGGAAAAGCAGTATTTTGAGGAAAATTTGTGCTTTAGGTACTTATATTGGAAGGGAAGTTTGAGATCAGTGATCTAGGCTTCTGAGCTCACACCTTAAGAAGCTCAAAATATAGTAAATTTAACCCAAAAGAGTATAAGGAAAGAAACAATAAAGACAAGAGTAAAACTAAAAGAAAGAGAAAACTATAGAAGGTGGAGAAAATAAATGCAGTTAGCAGCAATCAATTTGAATGACAACACTCAAGCCTCCTCAAAATAAAGGTCACAAATGTCCAGTATATTAATACACAGCATGTAAAATGTATGCCTCATTAAGCTTCCTTTGATTTTGTTTATATGTCGTTTTGTTTAAAAGGTTATAACACTGACAGGTTCTTATAGGAAAGGAGATGTTATTTTTATGATTCCCAGATTACATTTTATATTTGGATTAGAAAAAGTAAGTAGCATTTTTTGTAAGATGATAAGTGGTATTTCTGCAAAGGCAGGAGATGCTGAAGAGGAAGGAGAAGATGTGAGTGTGAAAACACCTGCTGGAGCACTGCTTCAGCACAGGCCCAGAGGAGGGTGGTCTTTATAGGACCTCGGAGGGTTGGCCTGGGCATGATAACCTTTCCACAGTTTTCTGGGCGTGGAATTCAGAGCTGTACAGCATGTGCTGCTCCAAGGCCTCTTGTCCAAGCCCTCAGTACCTTCCTCCACCAGCCAGGTGCCACCTGCTTTCAGCTGCTCCCCATGTGGCCTGTGCACTCCAAGGGCCTCCTGTCCCTACCAGCACCTGGACAGTTGCTGATCATCTGCATTCTGGAGAGTGTTCTCTTGATGCACAGCAATCCAGAGTAGCTCTGGCCTGGCCAAATCAATGAACTTCTCTGCTATCTGGTAGCTGAAACAAGCCTTCTCTAAGAGTTCTTATTTGTCCTCCTGTAGGTACTCTCCCTCAGCAGTAGGGTGCCATATAGCTTCCTTATATCTCATAGGTATTCTTTTCTTATAGATAACCATTCATTATAGTCAATGCTTCCTGTTTAACCCACTGTGGAGTTTATAGCTCCTGCCTGGACTTGGACTGGTATGATGGATAAATGTCAAAGTTCATATAGTAATTTCAGAACAATCCCTTTAAAATTACAACAATCCTTAGTTTAGATTTTGAGACCTCTTGAGTATGCTACCATCCTCACCCCCCACACACCCCCAAACCTAATCAGAATCTCTGGCATGCTTTTGCTAGAAGGGACATATTTAACAAGTGTAGATATAAAGATACAGCTATGACATTTGGTGACCATGGGACTAACATTATATAATACTGGATATTTTTCTCACTTTTTATAAAAGTCATCTTTAAGATGAAGCTCATTTATAAATCATCTAAGGACCTTGTAAGACTGAGACACTCAGATTTGTGAACCTGAAAAATAAATATTATTCAGCTTTCCTAGTTGTCTCTAATACCTATATAAGGAAAGACAGTTTTGTTAAAGTTTAAAGGCTGAATCTGACTGTCTAGGTTTTTAAAAAATAGGATAGAACTTAACATAAGTAGTCACTTAATCCACATGGACATAAATATTGCCAAATGATGACAAGAACAATGTTATTCAGTGTTGGCTGCAAGCTAGCAACATCAGCATCATCTAGGTGTTTTATGGAAATGCAAATTTTCATGCCCAAACCCAGACCTGGCCCCATGAGTCAGTGTTTCCAACAAGCCCTCTAGGTGATTCTTAGTCCAAATTGTAGAAGCACTGACTTAGAACATCTCAGATGTGGGAACACCTATCATTGTCTCCTAGATTTTTAACCAAGTGGTCTAGTATTCATAAACCTCTGGGATCTAGTAGATTTAATAGAAAGTCAATGAAAATTTAGTTAAACAACCCTTCTCTGTCCCTGGATTTTGAAAGAAAGGGCAAGTGAATATCAAGAAACAATTGATTGTGAGGAGTTTATGTTATGTGGTTGAAATGATGTGTGCCAAGAGCAGACTTCTTTACTCTCTCAGAAGCATGCTTAACTAATGCCTTTGCTGTTTGTTTTCTCTCCCCTTCTTCATCCTTTTTCTTCAGTATCTCCTGTTTATGGAGAAACACCGTTCACCACCTGGCAATGAAAATGCCACTTACTTTTCTAACCCAAATATACAATGTAATCTGGGAGTCATAAAAATAGCATCTCTTTTCCCATAACATTATTTTTTTTTAAAAGATTTTATTTATTTATTTGACAGAAAGAGAGACAGCGAGAGAGGGAACACGAGCGGGGGGTGGGGGTGGGAGAAGGAGAAGCAGGCTTCCCACGGAGCAGAGAGCCTGATGCAGGGCTCTATCCCAGGACTCTGGGATCATGACCTGAGCCGAAGACAGATGCTTAACGACTGAGCCACCCAGGTGCCCCCCCCATAACATTATATTTTCGGTCAGTATTACAACCTTTTAAACCAAAAGACATATAAACAAAATTAGGGGGAGCTTAATGATGCACAAATTTTGCATGTTGTGTATTAATATGCTAGACATTTGTGACTGTTTGATGGAGCTTGAGTGTTGCCATTCAAGTTGATTCCTACTTACACTGACATGTCATTACTTTTCTTGAATTAACACTCTGGGATTTGGGGGACCATGTGGAAATCACATATTCTGCACAAAAAGCTCCCTTTCGCTCATTTATTTTTATGTCTAAAGTCTTTTGCTTTATGTGTATTTTGTTTATGCTGAAGAGATTAGTTCAGTGTGCAGTAAGTGATAGAGAGAGGGTAGAGTCCAGTGTTGCATTTCTAACCTCTCACATTCTTCTTAGACTTAATGTTAAAAGCTGTATTTCTTACCCTTGCAGAGCAAAAGATAAAATGTTGTGTGTCTGCCAGCCACATTGAAAATAGTGTAAATTAGTTATGCAGCAAAACTATTTTCCAAATATGATTTCACTGTATAGTATTACTTGTATTTGCATACTGCCAAAAGAGTGATTGTTAGTTTGTATGAAATTCTATAATATTAGCCTTAAAATGGGAAAATGCAGCAAAATTATAATCATATGATCAATAAGGACAGTATTTCAAAGCTGTATTTACTGATAGAACTTTCCTGTGCTTCTGCTCAACCATAATTCATTCACCCTTTGAAAAGAAAATGGAGAGGCTAATTCCTTTGGGAAGCAGAATTTATCATGTAACATGTTTTGTACTATAAGGGAAATAATAACAATGCTCTCTCTACATAAAGCCCTTTTCTTCTGAATGAAGCAAAGTGGTTTATGCATAGGATGTGCAGAATCCTCCCAGGATCTCAGTGAGGAAAGGACCAAATTCTGTTCTATTGTAAATATCTGGGACACAGAGAGCAAAATGGCAGGCAGACCCATCAAGAAAATAGTTGATCTTCTTGAATCCAGGTTTAGTACACTGTTCATGTTATTTTTAGTCGTCCAGTAATATGAAGGAAATGTACATTAAATTGGAAAGTTATAAAAATTAATTATATATGTTGCATGGATAGAAGTAAGAGTATTTCTGTGCTAGGCAAACAAACTAGAAAACTCACCTCACTCTTACTGGATCCTTCTGATTAAAACATTGGAGTTATTTATGGCTTAATTCTATCTTGAATTGGAAAATGTTCACAAAATTTCTGAAATTGTACAATATTAGAATTAGGAGGTAATTATTTTTTAAAATATTTTTTAAAGATTTATTTATTTTAGAGAGAGAGTGTACAGGGGGAGGAGCAGAGGGAGAGGGAGAGAGAGACTTCTTTTTTTAAGATTTATTTATTTATTTTAGAGAAGAGAGAGAGCATGAACGGGAGGGGCAGAGGGAGAGGGAAAGAATCTCAAGCCGACTCCATGCTGAGTGCAGAACCCGAATGGGAGCTCGATCTCATGACTATGAGATCACAACCAGAGCAGAAACCAAGAGTTGGATGCTCAACTGACTGCACCACCCAGGTGCCCTGGTAATTAATTTATTTTTAAGGTGAACACAGTGCTTGGTACAGGGTAGGTATTCAGATTCACAGAACAATATTCAGAAATACTAAATGATATGGCTGAGGTCTCACGATTAGTTTTGATGGTTCCAAGGCTCCTATGTCATACCCAGGTGCTCCTTCCTTTAAGGAACCTTCTTGTTAGAAACTGACTTCATGAAGTCAATCTTTGAAGAAGCTAAATGCAAAAGACCAAAACCATTTTTATAACAAAGTCATACAAAATAGTAAAGAGAAATGAGAATTATGCAGCTGGAAGAGCTATTTTGAGATTATAGTGAGTTAAAGATAACATAGGCAACATGATAACTATCTCTGACAACTAGATATGTATACTGTATACGTTATTTAGTTTGAAATATTGAAAACTAATTGATTTTTTTCTAATTTATTATATTTATCAGTGATTTTAATTCATTCCAAATGTCTTGTATTTGGTTAGGAATTGGCAGTAGAGTCTTGTAAATTAGTTTGAAATTTTCTACTACAGTTTTGATTTTTTATTTAGAAATAAACACTTGTTTTGTTGAAGTGATTCTATGATTCACCTGTGATTTATATTTTAATGATATTTATTAGCTTTGAAATAAGGGAAAATACAAGCTACAAAAAAAAAAGCAGCCCATGGCACCCCATCCAGATAACATCATTTAAAAAAAATACATGTACATCATTTAAAAATTCAGTGTAGAAAGATTTAATATGAAAGATGATATCCTTCCTTTAACACAAAACCATAATTGTTTCTTATGTATTCTTTGAGAATTTCTTTCTGTGCTTATACCAGTGTCTACAACATCATATCTGTCTTTACAGTAAAAAAAAAAAAATCATCATTCTGTGTATGCTTTTCAATTTTTCAAGATCTAATTCTCTTGGGGTGCCTGGGTGGTTCAGTCAATTAAGTGTCTCCTTCAGCTCAGGTCATGATCTGAGGGTCCTGGGATCGAGTCCCGCATCGGGCTCCCTGCTCCACGGGAAGCCTGCTTCTTCCTCTCCCTCGCCTGCCACTCCCCCTGCTTGTGCTCTCTCTCTCTCTGTCAAATAAATAAATAAAATCTTTTTTAAAAAAAGAAAGATCAAATTCTCTTTATCAAGGGAAAAATGCACCCATTTTAAGTATATAATTTTATGAGTCTTGATATATAAATTTGTGTAACCATGACCACAATCAAGCATTTCCATCACCCCCGCAATTTCCCCCATGCCTCCAGCTCATGAATCCCTTCTCCTGCTCAGACGCTGATATGAATTCTGTCATTACAGATTCATTTTTCTTCTTCTAAGGATTCAAATAAGTCGGATCATGGTATATGCACTTTGTGTCTGGGTTCTTTAGTTCTTTGTCCCAACACCATTTATTGAAGAAGCTGTCCTTTCCCCATTGTATATTCTTGGCTCCTTTGTCATAAATTAATTGACCATATATGCATGGAATTATTTCTGGACTCTGTTCTGTTCCATTGATGTATATGTCTGTTTTTACTCCAATACTATACTGTTTTGATTACAATAGCTTTGTAGTATAGTTTGAATTCAGGAAGTATGATATCTCCAGCTTTGTTCTTCTTTCTCCAAATTGCCTTGGCTATTTGTAGTCTTGTGGGTTCCAAACACATTTATGGTTGTTTGCTCTATTTCTGTGAAAATACTATTGGCATCTTTTTTTTTTTTTAAGATTTTATTTATTTATTCATGAGAGACAGAGACAGACAGAGGCAGAGGGAGAAGCAGGCTCCCTGCGGAGCAGGGAGCCCGATGCGGGACTCGATCCCAGGACCCTGGGATCATGACCCGAGCCGAAGGCAGACGCTTAACCGACTGAGCCACCCAGGCGTCCCCTATTGGCATCTTGATAGGGATTCATTGAATCTGTAGATTGCTGTGGGTAGTATGGACATTTTAACAGTATTAATTCTTCTGATCCATGAACAGAGAATATCCTTCCATGTTTTGAGTCTTCAGTCTCATTCATTAATGTCTTATAGTTTTCTGTGTACAGGTTTTTCACCTCCTTGGTTAAATTTATTGCTAGGTATTTTATTCCCTTTAATACAATTGAAAATTGGATTGTTTTCTTAATTGCTCTTGTTGATAGTTTGTTGTTGGTATATAGAAACACACCTAATTTTTGTATATTGATTTTGTGTCCTGCAACTTGACTGAATTTGTTGATTAGTTCTAACATGGATTTTTTTGGGGGGGGGGGTAGAATTTTTTTTCTAAGATTTATTTAATTTAGAGACTGGGGAGGGGAGAGGGAAAGAGAGTCCCAAGAAGACTCTGCCATGCTGAGAGTGGAGCCTGATGTGGGGCTCAGTCCCACGACCCTAAGATCATAACCTGAGCCGAAACCAAGAGTCAGTCACTTGACTGACTGAGCCACACAGGTGCCCCGTGGTGGGTTTTTTAGTTTTCTGTATATATCATATTGTCTACAAATAGTGACAATTTTACTTCTTCTTTCTGTTTTGGATGCCTTTTGTTTCTTTTTCTTGCTTATTTGCTCTGGTTGGACTTCCAGTACTATGTTGATTAAAAGTGGTGAGAGTGGACATCCTTGTCTTTTTTTCTGATCTTGAGGAAAAGTTTTTAGCTTTTTACCATTGAGTATGATGCTATCTCAGAGCATAGATACTTTTTTAATAGGTGAAGACATTCCCTTCTATTTTTAGTGTGCTGGATTTTTTTTATTGTGAATGTGTGTTGAATTTTTTTCAAGTGTGATTTCTTCATCTATTGAGATGATCACATGGTTTTTCTCTTTTTTTTTGTTAATATTGTGATAAAAATATTGATTGTTTTTTGCATGGTGAACCAACCTTGAATTCTTAAAACTCTCCTGGACATTATGTTTCATCCTTTCTATATTTGCTAGATTCAATGTGCATATATTTTAAAAAGATTTTTTGCATTGGGGTGCCTGGGTGGCTCAGTCAGTTAAGCATCCAACTCTTGGTTTTGGGCTCAGATCATGATCTCAGGGTCCTGAGATCCAGCCCTACCTTGGCTGCAGGCTCAGTGGGGAGTCTGCTTCCCTTCTCCCTCTCCCTATGCCCCTCTCCCCCCGCACCACAGTGAACACTCTCTCTCTCAAATAAATAAATAAATCTTAAAAAAAAAAAAAGATTTTCTACATTTATGTCTATAAGGAACTTTGGTCTATGATATTTCTTCCTTTTCTTTTTTTTCTTTTTAATGTTTTTGGTTTTGTTATCAGAGTATTTCTGGCCTTATAAAATGAACTGGGAATTATCCTTCCTTTATATATTTTCTGGACAAGTTGCTATAGGCTTTGCACTGTTCTCCCTTAAATGTTTGAAAGTTCTTTGCAGTAAAAACATCTGGTCATGAAATTTTTTTGTAGGGATATTTTCAATTGCAAATTTAATTTCTTTATTTAATATAATACTTTAGATTTTAAATTTTTTCTTGTGACAGTGTTAGAAATTTCTGTTTTTAGGGGTATTTTACATTTAAGGGTATTTTTACATTTTGTCATTTATTGAATTTAGTGGCTTAAGTTTGTTGATAATATAATCTTACATTCTTTTTAAAGTCTGTAGGAGCTATAGAAATAGCTCTTTGATTCCAGGTATTGGTGAGTTGTGCTTTCTCTTGATCAGTATAGCTAGAAGTTTATCAATTTTTATTGAAAAATTTCAAAAATGGACTCAGCTTTGTTGACTTTTTTCCTATGGTTTATTTACTTTTTCACTGATTTCTGTGCTAATTAAAAAAAAATTATTCTATTTATTTTGACTACTTTTCTTTTTTTCAAGTTTCATAAAGTGAAAATGTCGTTGCAAATGGCAAGATCTCATTCCTTTTGATGGCTGCATAATATTCCTGTGTGTGTGTGTGTGTGTGTGTGTGTGTGTGTGTGTGTGTGTGTGTATACATATATATATATATATATACATCTTCTTTATCCATTCACCTGTTGATGGACATCTTGGCTCTTTCCACAGTTTGGCTATTGTGGACATTGCTGCTATAAACATCGGGGTGCACGTACCCCTTCGGATCCCTACATTTGTATCTTTGGGGTAAATAGATTGATACGTTTTCTTGATGAGTTTATAATTTTATCATGATGAAATAATCCTTTTCATCTCAGGTAAAATTCTTTTTCTAAAGCCTATTTTATCTTAAATTAATATGGCCTGTCTAGCTTTCTTATTATTTGAATTTGCATGATATACATTTTCCTTCTTTTCACTTTTAACTTATATCTAACTTTTCATTAAAGGCTGTCCCTTATAGACAAATTTATAGTTTGGCCTTACATCCAGTCTGATGGTATCTGCCTTCTAATTAGTGTATTTAGACTTTTTATACTGAATCTAATTCTTACTAGGTGAAATTTCATTGTACTATCTTATTTGTTTTCTATTTGTCCACCAATTTTTTTTTTTTAAGATTTTATTTATTCTTTTGAGAAAGAGAGAGAGACAGAGAGAGAGAGAGAGAGAGCACAAGCCAGGGGAGAGGCAGAGGAGTGGGAGAAGCTGACTCCCTGCTGAGCCAGGAGCCCAACATGGGGCTCTATCTATCCCAGGACCTGGAGATCATGACCTGAGCCCAAGGAGACGCTCGCCACCTGAGACACCCAGTTGCCCCTGTCCCACCAATTCTTATTATTCTTTTTTTTTTTTTTTACCTTTTTACTGCTCTAATGGTAGGTTTTATATATTAACTTGGCTAGGCCATGGTCCTTACTTATTCTATCAAACAGTAATCTAAGTTTTGCTGTGTGGGTATTTTGTAGATGTGGTTAACATTTACAATCAATTGATTTGAGGTAAAGGATATTATTCTTGATAGTCTGGATAGGCTTCATACAATCAGTTGAAAGATCTTAAAAACAAAACTGAGGTTTTCCTGAAGGAGATTAAACTCCCCCTGTGGAGTACAGCATCTGCTCCTGCCTGAGAATTTCCAGCATGCCATCCTGTCCTACAGAATTCAAACTTACCTACCCAGACTCCATAATTGCATAAACTAATTTCATGAAAGAAATCTCTCTCTCTGTATGCATATATGTTTACACACACATACACATACACACAAACCCGTAAACGCACATACATGCATATATACACCATATACATATACAGACAAACATATACGTGTATTTTTCTGTTTCTTTGGTGAACCCTAACATGGATTTTATTTCTAAGAGTGTTTCTAGAAGGACAGAATCTTTTTTTTTTTTTTTAGCTTTTTTTTTTTTTTTTTAAAGATTTTATTTATTTATTTGAGACAGAGAGAATGAAAGAGACAGAGAGCACATGAGAGGGGGAAGGGTCAGAGGGAGAAGCAGGTTCCCCGCCGAGCAGGGAGCCCGATGCGGGACTCGATCCCGGGACTCCAGGATCATGACCTGAGCTGAAGGCAGTCGCTCAACCAACTGAGCCACCCAGGCGCCCCTAGAAGGACAGAATCTTAAGGATGAATTTTTTTAATTGGTTCTGGGTTTTTAAAAATTTGTTTTCTAATATGATTAGATTTATAGGCATTTATTTTATTTTATTTTATTATGTTAATCACCATACATTACATCATTAGTTTTTGATGTAGTGTTCCATGATTCATTGTTTGCGTATAACACCCAGTGCTCCATGCAATACGTGCCCTTTTTAATACCCATCACCAGGCTAACCCATCCCCCCACCCCCCTCCCTTCTAGAACCCTCAGTTTGTTTCTCAGAGTCCATAGTCACTCATGGTTCGTCTCCCCCTCCGATTTCCCCCCCTTCATTTTTCCCTTCCTACTGACTCTATTTCCAATAGTAAAGAAGACATTAGTAATCTATGATATGAATGACAATAGAGATAAGTAAAATATCATCATTGGATACTACTAAGCAAACACTGTTATGGACTGAATATTTGTATCTCCCCTAATGTTGTGAGGGTATTTGGAGGTGGGGAATTTGGGATGTTAATTAGGTCATGAGGATGGAGCTCTCATGAATGGGAGGAGTGCCCTTAGAAGAAAAGGCCAGAGAGCTAGCTTGCTGTTTTCCCTCCACATAAAGATATGCATAAGAAGTCAGCAGTCTGCATTCTGGAAGAGGGTCTTCACTAGAACCCAACTGTGCTGTCACCCTAATCTCAGACTTCTAGACTTCAGAACTATGAGAAGTAAATTTGTGTTGTTTATAGGCTACCCAGTCTATGGTTCTTTGTTACAGCATCCTGAACTGACTACGATAAAACCTATAGAAGGCAGGCTGACCCTGTGCTCAAAATTAAAAGCAGAATTTATATATTTAAATTTTATATATAAAATGCATAGCATTTGTACTTATAAAGTCAGTCTAGGAGAATAATACGTCAGTTGTACTGAATATAAAAATATTAAAAATGCAAGTTAAAAATAAATTATCACTTTGTTAGTTTTATTATTTTGTTAGTTCTTTTTTAATTACTCTGTGTTGTATTTATTCTTCTGTACTTCCTTTGGAATGTCAGACAACTTAAATTTATTCATTTCTGTTATTCAGAGGAGATCCCATATTCAGCCTGGTACCTCTGCTATGTGGTAATATATTTTTAAAGCTGAATTTGCAATTTTTTCATACAATTCAATTACACAAGCCCAGTAGGAGAGTTTGTATCTCAAATTTCCCTCTAGGTTGAATTACCTCCAAAGTAAATACTCAAAACTATTGACAAATAATGTGTTGGTATTTAGTGTATGATATTTCAGAGTGCATATAATATGTTACTATAGTTTTTAAAAATAAAGTTTGCATAAACATTTGTGGAATGACCCAAGCTTTATCCATGGTTCACAGGAGTTCTGTAACACATCTTTTGGTGTAAATAATATCTTAGGACCATCCCTTCCAATTATAAAATACATTGATATTCTAAATTTTCATTTTTAAAATTAAAAATTCTAAATTGAAAAAAAAATACAGCATGGCTGGTAACTATTCACTGATTTACTTTATTTACCACAGTTCCAGCTTCACAAGCAATATATCGTTTTTATATTGAACTATTACATTAAGATTAGACCCTGCATTTTCTAAACAGTGGAAATAGATGAGGGATTTAACATGACAGGTGTTGATTTAGTAGGCTCCAATGAAGATTGAATTTTCTTCTTGACTGTGTGCCTAATACTTTTGGAAAGCATTGAGCATTTGCCTGAGGCCTGTAAACATTGAACTTTTAGTTCAAAATGCTAGAATATGTATTATGCAATTCTTTATGTGTGCTTGATTTAAAATAAAAGAAATTCCTGTAGAAGTTTCCCTCATTAATATATGCACTTTGATTCAACAGACTCTTGACTCAGAGCTATGAAATTATGTGCTGACATAAGTAAGCCTAATGGGTATCAGTACATGAAACCTGAGGGTAATTTATTTTGACTTTGCTATCTAAGTTATTCTAAACTATGAGTAACTAAAGATAGAACTTCCCCAAATTAAGCATACATGTTAGTCCCATTCATATATTTTTGTTGTTTCTTATTCCACTATTACCCTGAGGAATATAGCATTATCTTTCTAGTTTTAATAATGAAGAAAGGTTTATTTGAAGGTTAATATGACATAATTTAAAGATCAGCAATAACCATCTGCTGTTTCTTTCCCAAATATAAACTACTTTTAACTAATAACAGATTCACTATCTTCTGCAATGGAGTATTTTCATCTTATGCACATGAGCCAAATCTATCTCCAAATCTCTGATTCTCATTTTTTTTCATAAATCAGATCCAATTTTTCTTTGTCTTCTGGACATTTTTATGTATATTCCCTACTGGGCACAAACCCAATTTTGACTGTTCCTACCTCAAAACTACTTCTTTTTCCTGAATTCCTCTGTCTATAAACTCAATATTTTCTCAGCCACCCAAATTTGAAAACTTAGTTATTTCTTCCTCCCTTACTACCTCTCCCCATCCAATTAGTTGTGGTGTCTGTGCGTCCTAACTCTGCCTTTTAAATCTAGACTTTTCCTGTGGATGCCTCCTGCTGGCTTTCATTACTTTACACTTTGTCTATTTAAATAATTTATATTTTTCTTCTGATATAACTTTGACATTGCTGCCAAATTGCTTTCAGCAATGTTCAGTTCTGATATCATTCTCCTGCTTGAAAAATGTCAGTTCCTCCTCATTGCCTACTGAGGGGCACCAGGTCAGGCACAATCCCTTGGAACTGTTTCTGCTTCTTGGTTTTAGTTTTTCATAGAAGTGTCAGGGAGGGAATGCCTAGGCAACTCCTCTTACCTTGTCTTCTTACCACTCAAAGTTATGTCTGGAGAATATTTGCATAGATCTATGGTCTGCAGATAATAAGGCTACAACTGGTTTATATAAAACAAACAAAACAGAGAGTGGCAATTGCTGATTGTTTACAACTCTGAAGCGAAGCTGTCTTGTAGATGGTTGAGATGCCTGAGCAGAACATCTGATTTTACCCAGAGACTAATCAGAGATTTTTTAAAAATACAGTTAGAGAGAAGGAATTTCTGGATTGGCTAGCAGCTAAAACAAGTATCCTCTTTGTAAAAGAGTAATATATTTAAAAAAAGAAAAGAAAAGAAATTAAACCTCTTTTTCTGCCAAGGAATCTCATTCATCCAAATGGGATCCTTTGGATGGAGAATATGACCACAAGAGGGGGAAGATGGCTTGCAGTGGCAGCTCTCTAACCTTTTGAACAGAAACACATCTGGTAATAAAGCCAACTGCAGTGCATTGTTATTCCAACAATTATCTTGTCAACTGAGATATCTATTTAATAAGATACAACCCTAATATTCTCCATAATATAGGCTAATCATTTTTCAGATTTATTTTTTATAATTTATCTTTTTTTAAGATTTATTTATTATTTTGGTGGGGGGCAGAGAGGCAGAGGGAGAGGGAAAGAGAATCCCAAGCAGACTCCACAAGCTGCGTGCAGAGCCAATGCAGGGCTCAATCTTACAATCCTGAGATCATGACCTGAGCCAAAACCAAGAGTTGGATGCTTAATTGACTATGCCACCCAGGTGCCCCTATTGTTTATAATTTCTTTACAAATGCCGTGCATTCCGACTTTGCTTAATTATGTTTCCTTACTTTTCTTGCTCTGCCTGGGCAATGTTCCCTGGGTGTTTGGTAAGCCATTAAGGTGTAAAGGACAATCTCACCGTCAGGTATCAGTATATGAAATGCATTTCAAGTTAAAAACAACAGTAACAATGTTTTGAGAAGAAAAGATGCAAGCAGTGTCCATTCTCAGAAGTTACTGTGGAATTTAATCTTTTCCTTCTATAGTCCATCAACTATAACCTGTATCCATCCAACTCTGTTCATCTAGGTCCAGTGTATCCTGTACAGGTAAAATCCAAATCTAATTTCTTAATCTTCACCATAAGTTTGAGATTTATAAATTACTTTAATCATCTTCCACAGCATTTTATCTATCAGTGCTTTCTTGATTTTTCATATGTAGCTCACATAGCTTCTTGAATCAAGAGCCATTTTGATTCTAATATATATTTCATGCAGGGCATCTTGCATATTATATTTTTTCAATAAATACTGAATTGAATGTAAACAGAGGTTTTTAACTATATCCAATAAATTACATTTTAATAAGAAGAAAGGAAAAAATAAGAAAACTGTTTAGACTTTTATAAAATAAAATATGTGATAAACCTCAAGATTTATAAAATTTGGATTCAGATTTATAAATATGCCCCAATTGAAAACTTTGCTTTCTCTTATTTTTTAAAAAGCGACAACAACCATAATATTAAATATAGTGGCTGCAAAAGGGTATCTTAATGTAAAATTTAGTGTGTTTTCTGACTAAGGACAAGAATAGAATGCCTGAATATATTTATAAACAATTTATTGAAAAAATAAGCTATTTATTCTTATGTAAATATTATGAATCACTTATATGTCTTCACTAGGATTTATATTTTAATAGATAAAATATTTAAAAACTTTGTTACAAAATACTAAAGGATAAATAAGTTTCCTTCTGGAAAATGCAGTGAATACTGTGTGAAAAAGATATCTACATAAAAAAAAAGCTCCATGTGCATAACACAAACATATTACTTTGATACTTGAATGATAAGAAGATAAAATAAGAATTATATTCCTGGTGAAAATGCTGAAAGTAGTCATTTGAGTTGGCATAAATGAAACTTACAAAACATTACAATTACATGTTAATAAAATTGAAGAAAACTTTAGGAAGATCTGTATGAACTTACAGCATATGTTCCTTTCAAAACTCATAATGCTTCTGACAAACCAAATTGGCAATCTACCTGTCGCTAAAATCCAGATGATTTTCTTTGTTGTGACACTGAAAGACAATTGAATTGATGATTGAGTCTGACACACACATTACTGCATGACAGAAAGACAAATTCCAGTTTGTGGAATTTGAAACAAGTGATTTGTGCTTCCCTCAATGCTTACCCAATCACGCAGAGAGGCTGGATCTATGAGATCTCCTGAAAATGCCACATAGAATGAGATGTAGCTTTCATTCTTTCCTTAAATTTATCTGCTAGGATTAAAAGGGGGGGATTTGCTAATGCGGACCAAGACAGAGGAAGAAAAAGGTCGGTCCCCTTTTAACATGCTAACTAACTGGCAATATTATTTTATTAAAAGCTCATTTTGGCCAGCTGTGGGTCTCCCACTCTCCATGTGACTCCTCCACCATTCTACCCACAACCCACTTCTTTAAGAATGGGTCTTAATGTTGCCGAATGACTGAAACTTGTGCTCGAGTCAAAGATAAAAAAGGCAAAAGAAGTAAAAGCAAAACTAGAGACTCTCCTTTAGGGAAGCCTGGATTTCCTAGTGACTAGAATTGAAAATGTTCTCTAGTTGACAAGAAAGGACATGTTAAAGAAAGGCATGAGTGAAGGGGAGTCAAATAGGGAAGAGGAATCACATGTAAAATGTCAACCTCCTGAAGAGTCCATATGACCTACTCCCAATTCTCCTAAAATGCTACCAGATAAACTGCCAGTGACTTCATTCAACCTAAGCCAAGCTTATCCCATACTGCAGTTAACCTTGCCACCTTGGTATATTTTTTGGGAGTGCTTCTGAAGTGTGTGTGAGGGTTTGGGTTGCCAAAGCTATATATTCATAAGGTTTTGGGATTTGGTATTAGGTAGGCCTAATTTAGTTGGTATAGAAATTTGATTAGTATTGGGTGAAGTTCATGTCAGAATTGCTTAGAATAGGTGGACACAGTGAGGCAAGAATTTGATGAATAAAATACTTTGATAAGCAAGAAGCTTGCCCAGTTGAGTGATTTATGACCCTGAGAAAGGACTATTTACCCTAAAGAGAATCTGTTTTCTCGAGAGTGTTATTTGAGCAGTATGTTGTTCAGAGAATGTTTTTTTTAGAAAGTTCATGAAATAAACAGTAAAGTTAGTCACAAATTTATCTGCCTCGTCTAGAACTTCCTTCAGGAGCAAGGTCTTGTTAATGCCAACTGCTGAAATAGTTCTTGATTCTGTTAAACTGTGTGGATGAAGGCAAAGTGTTTTCAACATGGATTAGAAGATTTCACTCAAACCTGAAGTTAAGGCCTATGTTGTACATTATCCTCTGCTCTCTCTTAGTGTAACCATGTATAGACATAAATTTTTTTAACAATACATAATTCAGGTTCTTTCGACTAATAATGTTTCTCATAGAAGTGTATTTTTTACATAACTTTAAATTTTGTATCTTGAAACATATCATGAGAATTAAAGATAAATTTCAACCTAGAAAAAAATAATATTTTCATCTTTAATGGCAAAGATAAATTTTTAAATACACAATCCCTTCAATTATTAGGAAAATATGATGAACTAATATAGGGAAAAGTTGTATAAAGAAAAGACTAAGAATGAAAAATTATAAAAGTCATAATTATGAACAAAATTTAACCCAATCTGTAAATATAAAAACAATACATATTAAAATATCAATGAGATTACTTTATTTAAAAATTAGCAAAGATTCAAACATGAGAATGTCCAGTGATATTTAGAATATTGCGAATTGGACATCCATTGTTTGTGTAATTATATTTTGCTGCATCCATTCTAGAGTGCAATTTGACACTGTTGATCAAATGCATTAAACATGTATTCCATTTCTAAGGATATTCCCCTACAAAACAATCAGAGATGTGTATCAGATTCATGTTCAAGAAAGATCCAGTCTAGAATTGCTTTTATATAAGTAGAGTTCCAGCCATTACACTGCATTCTAAGAAGCAGAATAAAGGTCTGAATGAAGAGGAAAGGACAAAGAATATGCACCAGCTGTCTGTTAGGGAAGTTGCAGGAAGCTTTATCTTACATTTTACTGTCTGTCCATAGTCACATTACATGAGAGGCTGGGAAATGTTTTCATTTTAGGCAGCCATGTGTCAGCTGAAAATCAGCAATTCTATTATAATGTGAGAAGGGGAGTCTCTTTTACCCTGTTTCACTGAGTAAATGAACTCCAATTTGTCTCAGTCTCTCAATCTACTCCAGTCTCTCCTTAGAATAACTAAAGAGCTCATTAAAGTTTCTTCCAAGCAAAAAGTTGTTCATTTGTTTAAAAATAACCTGCTAGCATCCTAGAATTTAGATGGTTGTAGTCAGCTTATTAAAAATAGCCATTGTTTTCCTTTTGAAAATACATCACAGAAAATGCAATTCTAGAATGTTTTGTTTTTATTTTAAATTTTAAACACATGTGGATATGTGAATGAATTCAGGAAATAAAACAAAATTTTAACAATTATTTTTTTCTGTATAGTAGGAGAATTAGATGATTTTTAACTCGTGCTTGTATTTAATACATTTTCTAAATGTTTAAAAATAGACATAGCCAAAAATTGGAAGAAAAATATCAATTTCTACATATAGTACCAAGAAATAAATCCCATTAATTAATTAATTAATCATTTATCCTATAAAATGTATTTAGGTATTTTATATTCCATTTACCAAACATTATAAACAAATAAACTGTGGTCTCTATCTTAAAGGTACTTGAACTCCACTGGGAGAGGCAGAAACATGCACCCTACAGTTACAGTAGAATGACTTCAGTGCATTGGGTAGAGGCTTCTTTAGAATGATAATGTGGTGCTAAGCAGATTCACTATCCCCAAACTGCAGAAACTGGAAAAGTATTTAAGCTGAGTATAAATATTGAAAAGGTGGCTAACAGCACAAGAATGTGCCAGGGTGAAGCTGTGAAGGCTATAGTTCTAAAAAGTTATCCTATTGCAAGAATTGCACATACACTGATGTGACGTGTGTGTGTGTGTGTGTGTGTGTTGAAATAGAGTGAGAACAGAGAGATTTGCAGAGGCCCTGAATGTCATGATGTGTCATCTCAAGGAGTTTGATTTTGTTGTGAAAGGTTTGTGTAAAGATTGAAAGGTTGCAAACAGGTTAGTGCTGTCCTAAGATGTGCATTTTAGGAAGTGTCACATCTGATGCCCCTTTAATAAGTAGTCCAAGTCTCCAGGTAACATTAAAAATATACAGGAAAAATCCAAACTCAGGCCAATGAATGTGTTTACTTGAGAACCTTATAATGTCCACATAGTCCCATATCTTTAGTCCATGATATAACAGTATGTTGCCTCCCTTGAATAGCCAAACTATGAACTCAATATCCATTTCAGTTGTTTCCATTTAGATATTCCTTTTAACCAAAGTTCAGTCCGTGCACAGATTTCCTATTTCTAGTTCAAACCCTTGCATGACTTGTCTTTTAAACCCCGAATACTAACAACACAGCACTGCTTATCTCTTAAGTATAGTACACATGTACAGCATACGCATCACCATACCCACAGCTTCTCTCTTAAGCCCAGCATTGTATATGCATTCATTTTGCTATCCTGCACTTGTTCTTTCTTTCTCAGCCCTTTTCACTCCCTAAGAAAGTGGTATAATTCTGGATGGAACCAAAGGTTAGTGGTGTGAATGGCAGCATGCAGGCGGGCAAAACTGTATGCAGGGAGAGCAACTTTACAGACTTGACACGGGATTTTAAATTGGAGGATGGGTTGAATACAGACAGTACCAGAGGTAATATTTAAATTAGTTCAGAAATACCTAGGTGTTTTTGTTTGTTTTTGCTTTTTTCATAATTTGGGTGAAAGATGCAACATTTTATCATGGAGCACTAAGGAGCATCATAGGGCATTCAAAGTATGCAAGGTAAGCAGTCTGTGGAGCTTTGCAGATCTTCCTCTCTTGCTCATGAGAAGCCAAACAAACAAACCAAAAACTTGTAACAGTATATATGATCACTTAGGAGTATTTCCACTATTAACAATGGTATTATTATTCATATTTTATACATGAATAACCTGATAATCAGAGAAGTTAAATAACTTGTGCAATTTCACACCGGTACAATATGGTAGGATCACAGTTATAATTCTCTGACTCTAAAGCCTGTGTTACTTTATTATAGATATCATCAATTTAAATAGTGTTCATCAACTTTATGAGATATTGTCATCTTTACTGATAAAAATCGAAAATATTTATATGCAGTTGACTTACTAGAGATTAAATATTAATTGGAACCTCCTCCTCCAATTTTAGTTTTGATTTTTACAAATATTGGTGTTTATAGAACTGTTTCAGGTATTCTGTATAAAACCACCTAATAATATGACTCTAACAATTCTGCTTCTAAATATATGTGTTACTATGTCCTTGTCTTTAAAATTGTTTTGGCATTTTAGACAACCTTTTTTCATTGTTCAATACTTAAAGCTGTATGGATCTGAATTCTCTGAATATTTAATTTAAAAAAAACCCACAACTTTTAAAATAGTTCAGTTATGTTAGACTAGTACTTTTCACACTTCCCCAACTAGGAGGTAGGAGGAGAATATGAATAACCCTGGGTATTTGTGAGTAGATCCCCAAGAGGCTGACCGTGAATGTGACATTTCTTTACAGCCTCATGTTTTATCCTAAAATATTCATGTGGGTTTATATCCAATTCCATAATATATCCTGGCTTGTTTTAATAGAATCTGATTTAAATTATTTATTATCTGTAAAAATTCTCCCTGTTGTTTTGGTTTATGGACTTGGTTCCATTGCATTCAGAATAAAAACATTGTATTGGAAATAATAGTCACAGTTTTCCATGCAGTTGGTTCCATTGCATTCAAAATAAAAACATTGTATTGGAAATAATAGTTTTCCATGTGATTGCTGTCCACTGACTCCGTGAATAGCCATTTATCATTTAGGTCAGCAAAGTATTATATTGAATTAATTTACCTTGGGATAGCTTTTGTCACATTTTTATTTCATTCATGAAAAAGAATAACAGCTCAGTTTAAATATCAAAATCCCTGATATGACCACCGCCTGAGTTAGCCATTGTATGCTGGTACAGAGGAGCATTCTCAGAATCCTTTACTTAGAACATGACTATGTAGCTCAGGAGATAAGCTCCTGCCTATATCATTAATCTCAGAAGAGTCTGAGCCTGTGCTGAAGGAAATGCAGAAGAGATGAAAACAAAGGTTATTTGAAGCAAAATATCTGAGTGTTTGTTACCACCTGTATGTGAAATAGGCATATAGGATGACTTGACGAGATCCCAAATCTAAATCGAAGTAGCAAAGGAACTTAAAACATTATTAAGAAGAATCCCAAAGTCCAGAGAGGAGCACATTTCTAAAATTTGAGAGTTCTTACAGGGTGAGATAAGTGAAAATGAAGGAAATAAGCTAAAGCACAATACATAAATGACATTAATGGAATAAGTGAGATTCTATGTCCCTTATAAGGACACAAAGGTAAGATAGCTTAGACATTGCTCAAAAGGCCAATTTAAGTGTTTTTGTTTATTTGTTTGTTTTTTTTTTTATATTTTCAGACCAGAAATTTAAATTGGTTATATTGGGCTGTCATCTTGCCAACCAAATGAAACTGCAGTTGATTAAATGGTGAAAAACATGAAGTTTAAATGGTCCCTTATCTTTTATTTTTTCCTATCATTTTTCTTTCCTGCTCAATTTATAGCCATTTTATAATTATGTCATCACAATGTTGGCTCCACCCTCCACCCTCCCCATCTGTGATACTACAGAGGAGGCAGGGGTCACGTTTTATTCTATGTGACTTTTTTTCTTGACCATAGACTACTTGGCCATTAGTGGTTCTCTTCCTCAAGGAAAGTCAATTTGTAAATTTGCCCTAAGGTGTATTGAAAATGTATTGACTCGGGCGCCTGGGTGGCTCAGTTGGTTAAGTGACTGCCTTCGGCTCGGGTCATGATCCTGGAGTCCCGGGATCGAGTCCCGCATCGGGCTCCCTGCTCGGCAGGGAGTCTGCTTCTCCCTCTGACCCTCCTCCCTCTCATGCTCTCTGTCTCTCATTCTCTCTGTCTCAAATAAATAAATAAAATCTTAAAAAAAAAAAAAGAAAGAAAATGTATTGACTTGGGCGCCTGGGTGGCTCAGTTGTTAAGCGGCTGCCTTCGGCTCGGGTCATGATCCCAGAGTCCTGGAATCGAGTCCCACATCGGACTCCCTGCTCAGCGGGAAGCCTGCTTCTCCCTCTCCCACTCCCCCTGCTTGTGTTCCTGCTCTCGCTGTCTCTGTCAAATAAATAAATAAAATCTTAAAAAAAAAAAAAATGTATTGACTCAAACACGTTCTCTCTTAAAATTTTGTTTTTGTTTTTTTATCTAGTTTGGTTTTGTAAACTAAACACATATGTTCTGTGTATCTTACTTTTGAGCCCCCATTAATTTCTTACTAATTTCTTAATTAATACTTTTGCACAAATTGATGAATTTATATCTGCTCAATTGACAGCTATGTGTCTTCATCCTGTAAGAAAAAAGTGATAGTTTGGGAAACATGCCTAAATTTAATACATCTCAGTTAAATATACATTTTTTGACCAACTATAGAGGTCTAAACTGGTTGTAAGAATGCTATGTCACTATCTGTGGAGGTCTGTAAGCAGACTATTTTCTAATCTTTAGAATGGAAATAATGAATCATGGAGTATACTTCCTGTCTTTGCTATATAAAACACTGGCCTACTTTAATCAGATATGAAAGAGACTGTTTCAAAAAAAGTCTAAGACATTTTCAGTGCTATTAACTATTATTCTTAAACTATTTAACGTTTTTATCTTAGCTATTTGGCTGCATTGCCCTGTATAATCACAGCAGTTAGTATTTGGCCATGCCAATGATCAAGTTAAAAAAGAGGAAAGAGAAATGAGAACTCTCTACAGTGGTATACAGTAGTCTAAAAGGTAGGCTAAAAAAAAAAAATCCAAAAGACTTCTGTTAAACTTTATCTGAAGAATACTGTGGTTTATTTTAAGTGAACTTCCCTTCACTTTTCCTTTCTGAAAACCTTGGTAATTCATGGCTTTTCAAAAGCTGTTTTAGTTCAGAGGTAAGATGGAGAGGCTGCACACCTGAAAAGAAGATGACCCAGGTTCAAATGAAAGGTGGAGCACCACAGTATGAGAATAAGCAGATGGCAGAGATCAAGGCCTCAGGCATGGTGAAGAAAGGGGGAAAAATTACAGAGGGCATAGGGACTAATGCCTCAAGATTTCAAAGATGTTGCTTTCATCATGGTCTACAAGAGAGAAGGAAGAAAAGATTGATGTTCAAAGCATCTCAAAATTTTTGTTGCTCATAAAACCCTGCTTTCCATCCTTTAACTGTTAACAGCAGTGCATTTTCATGATTATGGAGGCACGTAAGATCACACACTCAATATGGCTACTATAAGCTTCTTAGCACTTAAGAAATTGAAAAAAAATTCAGGGAAAACCATTGATTTCTGCATTACTTTCTAATACCTGACACTTCCCATTTGCTAACAAGCTTATCTTGTGCATAAGAAAAAACCCTGGGACAGGAGTGAAGGTAAATAGTATCAAAAAAGAAAGATGGTGGGATGAAAAGAGATACTAGGAAGGTGTTCCTTGCATGTGCAGAGTTAATATGTGTCAACCTTAGAAAGTGAAGGCCAGGAAAGAGACTTGCCTCTGCTTTCCCAATTCAGATCATCAAAAGAGTAATATTCATTAATATTATACTTGGAAGTATAAATTTAGTGCCAACTCTTGCTACTACTATATCCTAACATAGCCAGTCCTTGACATTTGAATTTTTCCACCTGTTC
>NC_058407.1:31989149-32192289 GCF_002201575.2 Neomonachus schauinslandi
TTAGGAATAGTGTTGATTTTAAATAGAAGTGGTTGGTATAGCTTTCTTTTCCTCTTTCGGAAGGTTTCATGAGAAATGATGGGAGCTGAGCTCAGAGTTAATACCTTTGAAGAGGAAGCAAGATCCATGTGAGAATAATTAAATTAAATAAGGTAATGAGAATGTTTGATATACCTGTATTGTGGTTCACTTCAGCAGGTAGAAGTCCAGCTAGTTCTGCCCCAAATACAACATATGTCCACCAGAGCATCTCCTATCTGAGATTGCACAGAAAACATTACCATCATGGGAAGTTGCATGAGGCTTAAGAGGTTTAGAGTTCCAATTTAAACAGGATTGACATTCATTTCAGATCTCCCCACTCTCACTTCATTTTGCTATACCTTAAATATATTCTCAGTTGTTCTGCTACCCCTTTTGTCTGTGTGTTTTATCTCTAAATTGGGAAAGGGAATTGAATGATGGCTTTGTTTTCTCTGCATTCTTTGGATCACTGAAGTAAAGGGATTGAAAATAGAGGAACAAATTTTATTAATAATTAATTGTATATGTTCCATCTATCCTTCTCTTTATAGTGGAAAAGACTCCATTGTTAGGGGTGTTTGTTTGTTTTGTAAGTTAAGGATCAGTTAGTGTTCTGGAGTCTGTTTTGTGAATTTAATATTAGCATTTTTATGTATGGCTAGGAGTTCTATTTCTCAGAATCCCTTTCCCTGCATGGTTTTAGATCTACAGATAACCAAGAATACAACTTATGCTTGACTTGAAAAGTGGAACTGAAGTAGAAGCCATTACTCTCAGAAAGTTATAGTCATCAGACATGGCATCAGTAGGCTCCATCTTCTAGCTTGTGCTCCCAACTATTGGCCCTGGTAACTAACTGAAGTCTTAAGCTAATTACCAAGCTAAATTGCACTTTGTAGAGGAAAAACTTTCAAAGATCTCTGTATGGGTTCTTCTCTCCCTCATCTCCTTAGTACTACCACTTACCAGCCAGACACGCATTATATCTGGGACAAAGAGCTTTCCACACAGACTGGTGCTTTAATAACTCTCTCTGGTCCTTTAACATCTTTCTTTGCCAGAACTTAACTTCCTCAGCTGCTCTTATATGTGTGTACACTGTAATTCCTATAACAAACTACTTGCTTGCACAGAATTTTTTGTGGCTCTGGTTTCCTGGCTAAGCCCTAACCAATAGAGATTTTAGGTATCAGTTCTAAGGGGGTAGAACTTTACGGCTGCGATTCCAGAATTGGTTCTTTGATCTGATTAGATTTGAAGGCATTAATAGTTCCTTTGCCAGTAGTAAGTGGAACACTGGAAGTCCGTGGCAAAAAAGTTACTTAAATTATCACTTTAGTTATTTGGAGTCAAGTTCCTATAGGAGGCTAGGCTTTGGATGACCACATAGCTGCTGCTATTGAAAATTATAGTGGAAATAAAGAGTGTAAGGACTGTGGGGTTAGTTTCCTAGAAGTACATTGGAAAAGTTGAAAGAAGAATAATTATAAACTCAGTGCTTTACATTCCCATCCAAAGACCAGAGTAAGTAACTAGCAAATTTCTGTTTGTCCTGAAAGAAATCCTTATCTCCTGTAATCACAAGTTTAATATTTATGAAAACCAAACCTAAATATCTTTCTGTGGGTGGCAAAATTATACTGTAAATTAAAATTATAGTCTTGCAGGGTCTCATGTTAAATTTAGGGTATTGATCAGGAAACAGTAACTCTCAGAATGTGAAATTGGGAACATAAGGGCAGATTATGATAGAGTTTGGCACTCCAAATTTGGAAAAATCACCTCTACTACTGCACCCTTGCAAGGAGGTTAGCCAGCTCTTGCCTAAATAACCTGTGACGACAACTTAAAGTAAATAAATAATTATCTGTTGGGTAGAGTAGGCTAAAAAAAATGCCCCTTGTTGGTATTAGGTCCTAATTCCTGGTCCCTATAAATGTTACCTTATGGGGGGTGGAGGTCTTTATACATGTGATTAAGTTAAGGATATTGAGATAAGGAAATAATCCAGGATTATCTGGTGGACCCTAAATGCTATCACAATTGTCCTTATAAGAGGGAAGTACATTGAGACACCGCACCACACAGAAAGAAGAGGAGAAGGTGACATAAAGACAGAGGCAGATATTGGAGTGGTGTAACCACAAGCCAAGGAATGAAACACTGAAATTCACCAGAAATTCACCAGAATATGGATTCTCTTAGAGCACCTTCAGAGGGAGCAGGGCACCTTGATTTTGGCCATGGAAACAAAGTTTGGACTTGTAGCCTTCAGAATTGCAAGAAATAAGTTTCTGTCATTTTAATCCACCAAATTTGTGGTTATTATTGTTTTTAAATTTTATTCCTTTTTTTAAAGTAGCCTTAGGAAACCAATAGAGTAGAAAATGCCACATTTCCTTAAGATACTCTCCCAACTCCTCTATGGCTTCTAGACCCTTAGGTACACTCAACGTCTGCTAGGCTTCAGGAGGTTGGATACACAATGTCATTAGGACCATATATACCAAAATAAATGCAAAACTTGTATAGTTGAAGAGGAATATGAGAACATACCCTAAAGGTGTTGGATTGGGGTAGAAGGATGTGATGTTGGAGTGGACTGAATTCATTGATATGAGTCCACTTAACTAGAAATTCCATATTCAATTAATTAACTTGAGAAACTTGGAGTAGATCTAATAGTTTCCTAAACTGGTTTACTAGAATCTGGACACAAAGGTGGATGATGCTGAATTCAGTTTACATGTCAGAATTTCCTTGATATTTGGCAGAGAAAGACATACTAATGTTCTGGGAGATTGGATGCTAGGATGTATTTAGTATGTATGACCTGCTCTCTTCTACAGTCCTCTTCCATGCCCTCTAGGAGGGCACAGAGGTTTTGACAAATGCATTAGTAAGGGTAGTACAAACAT
This sequence comes from Neomonachus schauinslandi, assembly GCF_002201575.2. Classification (NCBI taxonomy): domain Eukaryota; kingdom Metazoa; phylum Chordata; class Mammalia; order Carnivora; family Phocidae; genus Neomonachus; species Neomonachus schauinslandi. The sequence continues at coordinate 31,992,092 of NC_058407.1, forward strand.
GCTGGAAGAGCTCTGTGGTGACTCTTATAAGTAGGTCAACAGTGACAGTGGCAGAAGTTACCATGAAAATGGGCACTCTCTCTAGGATGTAAGGGCAATCTGGCTGTGACATCTGTCACCCCATTGATTGCCAGCATTGATAATGGCTGATCTGGCTGGCTAAGTGGGTGTCCCCTTCCTCCCTCATGGCTCCATGTATGTCCCTCCCGAAGTTGTGCCCTCAGTCGAAGAGGAAAACTTTCCCGCTAGAGGAGGACCATTCTTTGGTCAAGGGTATGCAAGTAGCTGTGCTACCTGCTGGAGCCTCCAAACAAGCTTTCAAGGTCCATTTGTGGGAGAATGTAGGATAGTTAGGCTTCCAGGACACCAGACACACCAAATGAGGCACTACATGTAGCAGTCTGCCATTCTTCTAAAAAAAAAAAAAATAGGTACTCTCAGTTCAGTCAGGATGATGGGATACTGGACTGGTAGTTAACCTGCTGTGATACTCTAGGCATGATTACCACATGGACAGCAGGACCAAGAGACTTGGTCAGAATGGTTTGACCTTTAAGAATCTTTGGTTTTGACTAATTGATTCTGATACCTCTACTAATGAAATAGATGGGTTGGGGCACCTGGGTGGCTCAGTCTGTTAAGTGCCTGGCTCTTGATTTCAGCTAAGGTCATGATCTCAGAGTTGTGAAATAAAGCCCTGCGGCCAACTCCTCACTCAGTGGGGAATCTGCTTGAGATACTCTCTCCCTCTCCCTCTGCCCCTCCCTAAACCCCCCTCAAATAAATAAAGAAATCTTAAAAAAAAAAAAAGAAAGAAACAGATGGGCAACCTACTATAGCCTATATATTATTTGATTTGATTTGTATTTGATTTCTACTTGGCCTTATTTCATTTGAATAAACAGAAGCCAAAATCTGGTTAAAACAAAACAAAAGAAAAAAACTTGATCTAACACAAAATAGAGTTAAGGACCCTTAAGCAATATGCAGACTTGAACTTGTAAAGAGATTCAGAGCCACTTGAAAATCTTTTTTTTCTTTTGTTGTATCACCTTCCCATCCAATAAAATACTAATGATTAATTCTGAATCTCAGTGTGTAAGTACAGGATACCAAAGAGAAGGGTATGAGTCCATGTAGAGAAGAACTGACATTCAAGTTGTCTATCAAAAGAAAATAATGGGAAAAATCCTTGTGAGAGGTATAGGTTCTGCTTGGAGAGGAACTAGCAATACTCAAAGATGAGTAAAAAGACATACAAGATGCTTTGTATTTTTTTTTTTTTTTTGATAAGAGGGTTACTGTACTTTTTGGTTTTATGAGGAATAGTTGCACTACTTTAGTGGAGCCATGATTTTTCTATTGTTGTACCTAGAGTTAAAGATGATTAAAAGATGTGTCTATGGATATTAAGTTGATTGTGCTGGATTGTGTTTTGTTAACTTGTCGTTGCTACTTCTATCTAAGGCTAGGAAAATATTTCCCAGAATTCCCCTTTCTTATTGGTGTCAAGGTAGTGTTGACCAAGAGAGGAATTTGCATGAGAGTGGAGGATACAAGAATAGCAGAAACCATTGCTTTTGGAAGGTTGTTGTCAGGCTCCAGCTTCCAGATCATCCCTCCATTACTAGTCTAGTCAACAACAGTGGCCTCTAGCACTAGAGTACACTTTACATAGAGATGACAGCTTCCAAAGACTTCTCCATGACCTCTGTCTGTGGGTCTGCTTCAGTAGCCAGAGGAGTATGGCTGTAGGAATTTTCCTTCAAGTTTTGGGTGGCCCACTCAAGTCAGAGTTCAGGCTGTGATGATGAGTGACTTTGTTTCTCCAGTTCCTATTTTCTAGACCTGAACTTCTTCAGCAATAACTTCCCTTTTCCTGTAGTAGGTTTTACTTTCTCTTTTCCTGACTTAATATTGACTGACACAATTAGTATTTTAATAATATTTAATGATGCTGAATTTCTTATTTATGCTGTGGAAGTTTCTATATAGACCATTATTATTACATGCTCATGAAATGCAATGGATAATAAAACCATGACCTGAAAGTGGTTGCTAAAGACAAACTGCTCCTGAGTAAGTAGGAAAATGTATCTTTAGTGAAAATTATATCTATATTCTTATTGATTAAGATTTTCTTAGTGACATACTACAAATGTCAACTAATTTACTAACAAGCCTTTTACTACTCTTATAAATGCTATGATTTCAGATATTTTTCCTAGTAATATAAAGGGTGTATTAATTTGAAGGTAAAATGTCCACTTCTAAGATTGTGGATTATGATAGAATCCAGTGGTAGATTTTATCTACTTATAAATTCTGTTCCTAATTTTTTCTGAATATTTGAAATACACCCTACCACCACCACCTGACTATTCAATAAAAGAATTACTGAAGCAGAAAGCATTAACTGTGTTTGCAATAAACAAATAAGCAAATAAATAAGTAAATCAATACTTCTGAAAATATTAAAAATTACTATGTAAAGTAGGTTTTCCCAAATGGCCTGAAGTTACTGTTTTGTTTTCCTTTTTAGAAAGCAGGGGCCCTTAGATCCCCAGATCTTGAAACAAAGATCACTCTGCTTATCTGTGATATTTTCATAATGCTGGCCATATTGTATTTAATGTTTTTCTTTTCTAAAACTAGCTTAAAGAGTAATATCTACTACAAAGGTCATGACTTTAGAAGATGCGTGAAGTGAAATTATTGGCACAAAACAGTAGGTAGTAAAGCATCATACAAGCCAATGAACAACAAGGTCAATTGCTTCATATCTACTTGTGGTTGAACACAGCTGGAGTGAAAAAAGTCATAATGCTTGACTGGCATTGTGCAGCAGTGTAATGTGGAATAATATGGGAGCTGAAATCATCAGTTTACAAAAACTGTTAGTCTGACTAGGCAAACACAGAAAGAAAAGGCAAGTTGTCAAAAGGAAAGATCGAGAAAAATCCGCACAAGAAGCACGAGGATGGAATACAAAAGCACATGTCCCACACTCCTAAACTACAGACCCGGAATACTAAAGTTGCTGTTAAGTTCTGATTTAAACTCATTTTGAACTTCCTTTGAAAGCAGTATCTCTACTGTCTGCCACTCTCAATTTTCTGAGCAAAAATATGAATTTTGTATATAAATAAAATGAGCACAAATGTTATTTGAAGAATAGTCATAAAAATTTTACCCAGTAAATGCTATGGTTATGTTAATATTTCCTATAGCATATAACTCAGGACAAACCTCAAATAGCAAGGGTTTTTATGTTTTTTTTTTTTTCCTCTGTGAAACAAGTTATATCAACACATGCAATTAAATATACATAAATCAATGTAAACTTTAGGGAAACGAATGTGTGAGAAATGGAGATTATACGGTGTTAACATCTTATAAAAAAATAGCACCTACATTGAGAAAGATATCAAGCTGTCAAGATGTTGCCCTTCCCTTTTCTGAAGTTTCCGAGGTATTTAAGGACATTACACATTTTGACTTCTCAACCATGGATTTAGCCCTGATGAGCAGAGACATACAGTGCCCACTGACATCAGTGAGAATTTATTTGCGCACTACCAGCTGAAATGAAGTACTCAGGGAATGCTTTTTTCTAAACCAAAGTACTCATAGGGTGCATGCATTTTTCAAGGAGTCACTGCCACCCTATACCCACAATCAGTGCTCTTTGTACTTGTCTGGGGCTGCAAAATCAATTATAGGAACATTAAAATGGAGCAGTGCTCAGCTAATGACGCATAATGTTGGAGGTGTAGCTCTTTGCTTTTGTCTTTTTTACACATTTGCTTTTTGAAGTGAAAAATCAATTAAGATGACGAGCAAAACACACCACAGACATTCTGAAGAAGTCTTTCCTTCTCTTTAATGTGTTTTAGAGAGCTTCCCAATCATTAACTAAGTCATATTCAGTAAGCCTCTCATACTAATTGTCTCCCTTTCACCTTTACATGGGTGAGACAATTGACTTTCATTTAGTAAAATGTATTTGTCATTTTCAGAGCCATTTAGAAAATACCATGTGGGTGGACATCTGTGCAGTTTAGGATCTCCTCTGGAAAGAGAGTCTCAAGTATAAATATTCAGTAAAACAGGAGAGTTGTCAAAATGTATTCTTAGTTTATACCCACAGGTTGGGCCTGGATTTCTCATCTATATTCATAGGAATTAGAAATATTAGGGCATGTTTTCCTATTTTTAGAGTGCTATGTAAAAGGAAAAAAAATTAAAAACACAGATCCCAGTAAAGTATGGCATATTACCATCTCCCTCAGTCATTCCCCCCCCCCAATAATTATGGACTGCCATTCATTCAGGGGAAGGAAGGATCACAATTGGGTAGAAAAGAAATGAAATGGTAACTATTTCTGTTTTCATGAAAAATGTTCATTGATTAGATTTTAAATCTTGTTTTCCTGCTTATAAAGTTAGTGTCCAGTTTAGATAAATAAGAGAATAAAATCAATCTTCTGGATAGAATAAATAGCAAGCCTTTAATTAGCTCTTCACACTGTGACTAATGTATTAGTAATAGTGCATCTGCTATGCACAGATTGTAAAACGTGATACAATATCAACCTCATTTTCCATTTATATTCATAATTTATACTTACTTTCACTCTGTTTATTCCTTAGATAAACATAATTTCTTTCCAGCTCTGGAGTTTTAGTCTAGTTTTCATAATTTTGTATAAATAGCCACAGTTTATACAATATGAGTTGTGTTTCAGTTTCAGGTTGATCACCCCCAGTATAGGTAGGGCTATGGTCTCTCTCCACCTTCCTTTTATCACCATTATATATATGACTGATTTTACTATAATAATGTATTTTCAGTGGTTTTCCAGCAAATAAGACGTTCCAACATTTACCTATAAATGATCCTTTCTCTTTGTACAGCAATCGGTTAATTATGTTTGCTATACAGGCATTTAAGGTATCAGGGCTGTGGAGATAGGAAAGGGAGGGAATAGGAAAACGATTTACAAAACCTCTGACTTTGGATTTCTATCAGTTAGGGGCAGCCTGCACAGAAGAAAGTTCCCAGAGCTAGGGGAAGTCTAGTTTACTTAGTGGAGCAAAACTGGAACCTATCAAAAATTTCCTTTAAAACTGATTTTTCGTTTTGCAATATTGCACTGTCCATGGTTTCTAATGAAGCATTTTAGATGCAGTAAGTTAGAAAAGGTTTCTGTCCCCTGAGAAATAACAATCCCAATAGAAAAAGTTACATCTTTCTTTAGCTGCTGGGATGGAGAATGTCAAACAAACTTTGTTGTTCTCATTCTGTCTTGCAAAACAAGCTAGATTTCTGACAAGCCGTCAAACTGCCCAAAGGTTTGCATACCCTTCTTCCCTGTAGGTGATGCCTTCCCCAGCATGAATTGAAATGGGAAATATATCTAAAAACAGGATGGAGAGAATTAGGGAATGAGATAATTAAGGCTTTTTTGATCACCTAGTCCTTGCTGAGAGCTCAGCTATTTAATAGGACTTATTTGAAATGCTCTGCAGTATGAATCATAGCATGTGAGAAGGGGAGTTCTTATCTGGAATTGTGTTGTGCTATTTGTAAATTTTGTCCCTGAAATTTTGGAACAGACGCATAAAAGGTGCTGGCTAAATGACTTGGTGGAATGTCACCTTCAAGGGTTTTTTTTTTTTTTTTTTTTTTTTAGAGTAATACGTCTCTGAATCTTTTTGGCTTGTTGAAAAAAGTTCTGGTATTTTACATTTTGTAGCTTCTCTTTTGTCCTTTCTATAAAAACAGCCTCAGAAGACTGAATAATTTCTTATTTTTTCCTTCAAATCCCTTTAAGTTAATGCCTTTTTATTCCACTGCTTTTAAGGTTCTTGTTATCTTGGCATGACTTAACTCTAATTGGAAAAAGAATATATATATATATAAAAGTATAGATATCTTGTAGTGAACATTACTGCAAAGAATAAATACCTGAGCAGAGAGGAAAAAAAAGTTATGTGATATGCTGTTTAGAAATGGCATTTTGGGTATTTCAGGACTGATCTAGGTGAGGTTTTTGAGGCACCTGAATGAGCAATATGTACTTTGGAGAGCTTCAAAGGGAGAAGTATGGAGTAGAACTTTGTTGATCTCCAAAACTGATCTCATTCTAGCCTCATCTTTGTGATTCCTACAGTCTCCAATTAACCTACAAAGGGAAGCGTCTCCTTTCTTGTTTTTGAAGACTCAAGTAATGGCTCCAGAAGAATTTTTTTAAAAGATTCTCTTTAACTCAATGAGGCAATGAAAAGCTTAAAAACTCTCTTTTTCGGGGCGCCTGGGTGGCTCAGTTGATTAAGCGACTGCCTTCGGCTCAGGTCATGATCCTGGAGTCCCGGGATCGAGTCCCGCATCGGGCTCCCTGCTCGGCAGGGAGTCTGCTTCTCCCTCTGACCCTCCTCCCTCTCATGCTCTCTGTATCTCATTCTCTCTGTCTCAAATAAATAAATAAAATCTTTAAAAAAAAAAAAACTCTCTTTCAATCTTAGAGCTGTGATCTTTATTTACTTCAATCACTGTGCAGTTTTGGTTGTGTTAGCTCCTATATGAGGGAGGCTGGGTGTTTGAGATCTGTCGCTTCTGCTGCTGGTACTACAGCTCATTTGTTCCTGGACACACCTTAGGAACCTTGAATTCGACTTTGCCAGTTGACTGTTTCTTAATACATTTTAGTTTTGGGTAACACACACATGTAGAAAATACTGAAATTGAATTCCGTTCTTTTAGAGGCATGTCAAGTAGACGAAAAGTGAAAATGTAAGTTGTATGCACTACTAATCTGTGTGTATTCTGTGAAAGTACTATTTTAAAAATGTACTTCTGTGTACTTTAAGAAAAGAGCGCTTTTTTTAGGTGGCAGCATTATATAGACTGAGGATATGATCTTTCGCACACGTATTATCATTCATTGTCCTTATAGACAAACTTACCAAGTAGTGGCCAGTGTCCTCTCATCCCCGACCCCATTTTGGCTTGGCAAACCTGTCTTTGATTTCTTATACATGGTGAATCAGGGTGGTTCCTAGAAATATTTAGAGAAACTTTTTCATTGAAGAAGGTCCCATACTTTAGGACTCAAGACCAACATAAGGACTACCACATACTTACATGTCCACGGGCCTTTTTCCTTGTCTTCACAAACCTGCATTTTTAGAGGCAGGGAATACAAACACTCTCTCTCTTTTCAGGATGAGGAAACCGAGATTCAGCCTGGGCAGATGGCTGACATGTGTTAGTGCCAGGACTAGATCTCAAGTGTTCTACCCACAAGTCACTGTCCAGATCCAGAGAACTTCCTCGTTACTTTTGGTCAAGTAATTCAGTAGAAATGAATTGTTCTTATTTTCCAAAAGCAAAACAAACAACAAACCAAAAACAAAACAAAACAAACAAAAACCTATAAGGACCTGACGGAATCTGCCTAAGGATTGTTACGTTGAAGTTACCAAACAAATAAAAATGCACACTAACACTTCAGTGTTTAATATTCCCAGTGTCTTTATGCTAGACACACTTAGCATTATCATTGCCTAACTGGATAAATAAAATGAGTACAAATGTTTGTACTTGTCCTTCACTGGAAACTAAAAATCCTCTCCAAATCCACAAGGCTGATACAGTGAACAAACACATTTTCAAATCCCTCAGAAAGCTTAAATTGTATTGTTAAAGGCAGAAGAATTCCCCCTCCCCCATAATGAAGCCAGTAGTTCCATTTATAATTTATCAATTCCATTGTATAACTCCAAAGAGTTAATACAAATGAAAATTGCCTTTAAGCTTTGCTGAATATTTAAACAGCTTTTGATGAAGAATATTGAATGCAAATACAGTATAAAATTTGCACCATAAATTAAACTACCAAAAAAAAAAAAAAAAGTCTTTAGGCTATAATGATAAGTAGATCTAGATACATTTTAATTTGCAATGACAACTAATCAAGAAATGATAGCAGTAGCCCATATTTAAACATCTTTTACTTATAATTTTAAAAAAACCACAAATTATTTTTCTAAATGTAAAAAGAAGTTCTTGCTCTAAATGTTACTCCAAATATTATACACATGTTAAAAAAAAAACACCCCAAAACAAAACTAAAATCCATATAGTCAAAGAAAAATTAAATGATGGCTTAAAGTCCGTGAATAAAACAATTTGAAGACTCTGTACTTTTAAGGAATCTCAGAATCTTATAATTTATTAAACTGTTCCCCAGTCAAGAATGACCTTTATAAAACTCCTTAAGCTAAATATAGTAATGTCAGGTTCATGGTGAGAATTTCCAGCAGTGACAGCCAATATTCTTCTATTTTCTTGATTCCATTATTTCAGTATTTTTTTTTTTTAAAGGATCCTATTAACCAAACTGTAAAATACTGAAATGTCTTTTCTTTGGGAAAAATTTAATTTTAATGTCATAGAACCAATTTTTTTTTGTTTTTATTAATGGATTCATAGATGAAAACTAGCAATTATTGTGATAGACATGACCATAGTCAATTTTCTAATTTTATTAATGAGTATGCTTGATTTGTTTCTTAATTATTCGATAGACATAGTTTTTAGCTTATTACTAAGTAAGATTTCAGTAGTTAGCAGCTAGATTCAAATCCGTGCTGGAACTCTTACTCTCTGAGAGACCAGAGTAAGTCTAATAACTTCTCTTTAATACATGTTTGCCTCCTCTATAAGGTAGGAATAAAAATAAAAATGATCTTACAGATTTGTTGTGAGGATTAAATTAGTTCAGTGCCCAACAAATAATTTCATTTGTTCTTTCAACACATGTATTTTAAAGAGTTTTATTTACTTATTTATTTTTGAGAGAGAGAGAGAGCACAAGCAGGGGGAGTGGCAGAGAGAGAAGCAGGTTCCTCGCTAAGCAGGGAGCCTGATGTGTAACTCGATCCCAGGACCCCGGGATCCTGACCTGAGCTGAAGGCAGACACTTAACCGACTGAGCCACCCAGGTGTCCCTCAACACATATATTTTAATTACTTTCAAAATTCTCTTCTCTGTGCTACTTTGCCACACCTGAAACTACCATTTTAAATGGAGTTTTTCCACTGCATAACCTCTTCAAGGAAGTTCTACGTTCAAATCCTTTCTTACGAGTCCTTACTCATAGAACTCTCTCACTCTGCGTCTGCCTCAATCACCAAAATCAGATTTTCTCATTGATCCCCAACTTTGCAGAGTGTTATTGTTTCAATCTTCATGCCTTTTGCCTGCCTTTCAGATTATAGTTGACCCTTGAACAATGTGCAGTTAGGAGCATCAGCCCCTGTGCAGTTGAAAATCAGCATGTAAATTTTGACTCCCCCAAAACTTTAACTATTAATAGCCTACTGTTGAAGCCTTACCATAACATAAACAGTCAATGAACATTCTGTATGTTATGTGTATTAAATACCATATACTTAAAGTAAGCCAGAGAAAAGAAAATGTTAAGAAAATCATAAGGAAGACAAAATACATTTACAGTACTGTATTTATTGAAAAAAATTCACATATAAATCCACCTGCACAGTTCAAACTTGTGTTGTTCAAGGGTCAACTGTATTTTGCTATCCACTATTTTTCCCCCTTTGGATTGATATTTTATTTAAGCATAATTAACATACAGTGTTATATTAGTTTCAGGTGTACAATATAATGATTCAAAAATTCTATACATTTCTCAGTGTGCATCAAGATAAGTGTACTCTAATCTCCTTTATCTATTTCACCTATCCTCCCAACCCACCTCCCCTCTGGCAACTACCAGTTCTCTATACTTAAGAGTGTATTTTTTCATTTGTCTCTTTTTCAGTTAGGTTTTTTTTTTGTCTGTTTGTTTCTTAAATTCCACATATGAGTGAAATCGTATTGTATTTTTCTTTCTCTGACTGACTTATTTCACTTAGCATTATACCCTCTAGGTCCATCTATTTTGTTGCAAATGGCAAGATTTCATTCTTTTTTATGGCTGAGTAATATTCCATAGTATGTGTATGGTGTATGTATATGTGCATGCGTGTGTGTGTGTGTGTGTGTATACCACATCTTTATTCATCTGTTGATGGGCACTTGAGTTGCTTCCCCATCCACTCCTCTTTGAAAGGCCTGCTGTGATTTCTATGGCATTGTACTCTCCTCTGCCTTCCCCTCCTTTACAAACCAACCTGGCTCAGTGAATTTAAGAGAGATTGTTGAGCTGAACAGGCTTCAACTCCTACTTTTAGTATTTACTAGCTGTCTGACCCTAAGGAAGTTATAGTCTCTCTGCTTCTAATTCTATTCAGTGAAACTGGTAACAGTACCAACCTCTTGATATGTTGGAAGAATAAAATGAATTAAATGTGTAAAATGTTCAAAACAGTGACTGCCCTATAAGTATTTATTATCTTTTCTTATACATATAATCTCATTCAGGTATAAAAAGAAATTAAAATAATCTATAATAAAGTTTATCACTCATTTGTGAAGTATTTATAATTTTTTCCTTTTTTGCACTTTCTACATTTTGTTTGTTTCTACAATGAAAACATAATATAGTAAAATAAGAAAACACCACATTTGAAACAAATTGATGAAATAATCAAATGTAAACCTTAAGTTGAAACTACTTCCTTAGCATTGTACTTCATTTCTTGTAATTTTCATATAGAGATGAGCATATAAAAATCTATGTTTAACAAAAACTATGTTCTTCTAAAAGAATATATTTGGGAATATTGAAAAACTGTCCATTAAAGCAAGACATGTCCCATTGTCAAAATAATGTCTCTGAGGGTTGGCAGGGTCCCAGATTGCCATGGCAGAGTCTGATGGAGTTTATTTTAATTATCTAGATCAGTGGTTCTTAGCTGCATTTGGATATGAGAGAGGTTGCAAATGAAACTTTCTGCAATTATATTTAGAATATTGTATTATGGCACATTTTTCTAGCTTTCATCACATTCTCAAAGTATTGTGATCCTTAAAAATTCCAAAGTATAAGTACTGCTGAATGCCTTACCTTCAGATTAATTCCTATTTAAATGCCACAAATGATAATTTATCTCTTTAGAAAATAATTTGAATACTGAACATCTTAATTCTGTAAAAATTTTTTTAAAAAGGAAAGGCGTCGTCAGATTACCATGATTTTTATTTTGTATGTTTCCACATTTTTAAAATTTTCTATGAACACCTGTTAATTTTCAGATGAGAAAAAGAAGTTACTTTAACTCAATACACAATCCTGTTTTCACTAGTATATCTCAATTTCTGTACACCTTCCTCTTCTCAATCCCTTCCCATCTCAGATGAAAGACTTGATGAAATTCTCAAACACGTAAATGAGGTGCCAACACTGGCAAATTAAATGTCTGTTACTTCCCTCTCTTACTGCCCCAAGCAGTGATAACTTCCTTTCGGGAGGTGGAGTTTACATCATGGAGGGGCATGCTGCCCCTTGGCAAGCCATGGCTCTCTATTAGGGATTAATGGTTAAGAATCTGCGCTCTGGAGCCAGGGTACCTGAACTATATACCAGGTCCACTATAATCCAGCTCATTGTTTCAGTTTTTCTCTCTGTGAAACAGGAAAAATAATAGTACCATCTTCATAAAGCTATGATTATAAATAGAATAAATGTTAAATAAAGTGCTAAAAATAGTGTCTAGACATTATAAGAACTTAATGAATATACTTCTCTTCCCACTCTTTTTTCTTCTCCTCTTCCTTATTGTTCTTATGTATCCTACCTCTTAGGATAACACATTATAATCTTTACCTTTCCGTTTTTATCTCTTCCTATTTCCAATAAAAATGTACTCATTTTGTGCATCACTTCAAGGATTTACTGGGCTTCAGTGATTTAAAGAGGAAGCATTCATCACTTTTCATATTATCTCTTTATTAAATCATGTTGGAACTTGATGGATTAATATGCTAGCTGTCTAAGAAGTGCTAAAATAAACGGACTACAATTAAGCTTAGACATTTTATGTCCAATTGTAGGTTTGCTAGAAAGATATGTACAGAAAGGCAAGTATCTTTTAAAACACATCTTATACATGGTTGTTAACCATAACTTGTTTACTACTATTACTACCACCCCCACTAATACTTCCACCACCACCCTACCTGGCATTTATATATTACTTATGAAAAAAATAGTAAATGCTATCATTTATTGACTATTGACCTAGGCTATAAAATGGCCCCTCAAGGTGTCCATGTCCTAATCCCTGGAACATATGAATATGTTACCTCATATGGCAAAAGGAACTTTGCAGATGTGATTAAAAATCTTGAAATGGGGAGATTATCTTTGATTATCTGGCTAGGTCTAATGTAATCACAGGGGGCCTTAGAGAGGCAGGAGATCATAGTGACTAAAGGCCATATGACAACGGAAACAGATTTGTTACTGACTATGAAGTTGGAGGAAGGCACCATGAGCCAGTTAAAGTAAGGCATGTAGTTCTAGAAATCAGAGAAAGCAATGAAAAGGATTCTCCTCTCAGAGCCTCCAGAAGGAGGGCTCCTGGTATACCCTTTACTTTAGCCCAGTGAAACTGATTTCAGAATTCAAACCTCTAGAACTGCAAGAGAATGAATTAATGTTGTTTTAAAACATTATTTTTGTGGTAATTCACTACATTAACAATAGGAAACTAATAAAACTATTTCCTATGATTCAAGGTTTGGGCTGTGACCTTGGCATGCATAATTTCAATGCTCAATAATCCTGTCTTGGCTCAGAGAAAGGGCAGCTGGTTTATATACCAGGTGTACCTAGTCCCTTTGTGTTTAGGAAGTGCACACTTTATACAAATGTACACAGTAGTCCTGATTATCCAATTCTAGCTTCAGCAGCAGATTATCTGAGTCCATATTCTTCATGTAAAAATAAAGCACTGTTTACTCAAACTAGAATTTTATTTTAGGGTAGATAGGTTATACTTTAAACCACATTGATCTCACTTTTATCTCCTAATAATATTTAGCCCAAGAAATTAAAGTTCTGACCCAATGTATTTTGATAGCACAAGTAAAGGAATAGAGATATCTTCTAAGGTAGCTTCTGGATAGATAGACATCATAGAAAAAGAGATAACTTGACCAAGAATTTAAAAAAGCCAAAACTAGGACACAAAGCTGTGAACTTGCACATATGAACATCCCAGCTATTGGATATATCCAGAGGTAGCAGAATTCCATTATGAAATTTGTAGAATGTTATTATGTCATGAAATATACATCTTTTACATTTTCCTTTTGACACATGCAGATGAAGAAATTCCTGGTGTGACTGCATTTATGAAAAAGTTGATGGCTGGGTGTTAAAATGTGAAAAGTAACAGCAATTTTTCAAGCAGAAAAAAAACCTCTTCAGAATACTAATGAGAGAAGACAGTGTGAATATAGACTTGGTAGGCATAGCTTTTATTTTCTCATCTTATCTTTGACAAAAGCATCACATCCTGAAAATGGTACCTACAGTGGATAAGGAAAGGCCAAATTGTGTGTTTCTTTGACAGAATATTACATGCAAATAATGGGCTTTTTCTACAGCCTTTCCATTTGCATTAGTTTTGAAAAACTATCATATACAACTCATGAATATTCTGATTTTTTATTGCATACCAATGTATGATTTTTGTAAATGGTCACAGGTGCAAATTTTTGCATAAGTAATCACACTTACTGCTGTGATTGAAAACACTGCATATAAGAGAGGGGAAGAGGTGATATGGTTTTGTAAATGTGTAGAGAGTGAATCTTTATATTTTATTCACAATTTACATGTGAACTGCAAAGACACTGTGAATTTGGTGTCTAAAGAAGAGACATGAAAAATTTTAAATTGTCAGGTGCTTTTATACAAATTTTGGAGGAATGTTCACATACATGCAAGAGAATATATATTTCAATAGTTTTTTACCGGTGAATAAGGATAAATTTATAACAAGCAAGGATTTTGATACTTTGAATACTAGATTTACTCTGAAGAAGCCCAAACAGACTTGCATCTGGTCAGTAGTTATAGGCAAGACCTTCAAGGAAAAGGCAATAAGAACTTAACATACTAGACTGTTTGGAGAACCCATTAAAAATGTGCATAGCAGGTAGGAAATGCCTACTATATGGACAGGTACTCCCTTAATAATTTGGCATAGAATTTCTTGTTCAATTTATTTCCAGATATGATTCTTTCTGAGAGAGAAATGTTTGTTATTTAGTGCTTATTTATTTTACCAAGGAATTAGATTTTTATATTTTATTATAGTTGCAAGGCAAACTTTTGCAATTATAAATTCTGTTGTACTTGAAATGATACTTTTGCTTTAATAATATTAATAAATGTATCTATTAGTTGCCATAAACATGTAGACAGCTGTTAGATGCTTTCTCTCATTATCTCTAATCCGAATAAAAACTCTTTAATATTGGATATTATTTAACACCCATCTCAGTACTATTTTATGTGAATATTTCCTGTGTAATAAGTTCATGACATAATGTCAGGTGGCATAATCCTGTTTTTAGCATTTCTTATTTGAAATAAAATACAAGTACTCTTTTGAGACTTTTCACTTATCAAAAATGATAACATGTATCAAATAGTAAGAATAATGAAATAATAATTTCATGTCAGCAGATATCATTGCCCTTTACTTTGCTTACATGTCAGTCCTTGCGAGACACTTGCTTCTATATTTTGGCTGCACATTTGCAAATTTTCTAGGAATTCAGTGTGATATTTCAATACTCTCTCAACTCATGCTGGACCTATCTTTTGAGAAAGAAGGATTGTACTTTTCAAGCTTCACGTCTAGAAAAAAGTAATGCTTAACTTTTTGTGGGTGGCCAGGAATTTTCCTTCATGCTCCTGTTTGAGTCAACTGTGATCTTTCCTTTCCTGCATTGCTGCCTCGCTTCACCCCTTTTCCCTTAGCTCAGACTCCTGTACCCCTAGTTTCTGCCTTCTTGGAAACATTGGCCATACCTCCTTGTAGATGCTCCCTTAGGTTGCTCTCCATTTTAAGCACAAACTCTCTCTGAATGTTAAGACTCAAAACAATGAGTAGAGAGTGACAAAATAAATTTATTTCCTAGAAAATACTTCCTTTTATTGGCAGTTGTTCTTTTTTATTTATTTTTTTCTTCCACACACTAAGATTAAATGAGCTTTCCTGCTTCATTGGTAGCAGTATCATTTTAAACATCTTTCTTGCAACCTTTGTTCCTCCCCAAATCTAGACTCTGTTGATTCTGGTAGGTCTCATTAGAAAACCCGCATTATCTTTCTATTTGTAGTTTTTCTGTGGTATTATGTTATTCTCTTTATTTTACAGATAAGATAACTTGTTCAGGAAGGTTCTCATCTGAAAAAAATAGAGTGATAAATTATCTAACTCATGGGACTTTTGAGAAGATTAAAGAACTCAATAAATCTTAGCTATTTATGTTCATTATTAAGGGTGTAGGTGAACCAGACAGTAAATGACAGTGTTGGTATTTGAGTGGTTTCATTTCTACCATGATTTTCTTTTGATGGAAACTAAATTACATTATTTCTGATGATACAAAACTTTCAGGGAGATTGGATAAGATGGATTGTAGAGCAGCCATCTTCCATATATTTTAACACATTAATTATGAAACATTAAAAATAAAATAAGGAAACAAAAAATGTGTTGGAATAAAATCAGTACAGAATAACATTTCAACTGTTTAATAGCCATAAGATGGGCTACTATTGATAAAAAATTTTATGTGAAATCAGGTTTTTAACTTGTTGCCTTTCTTTTGTTATTGTAGTCAGATTCAGTTACTATGATGAACCCAGGTATGAAGTTAGACCTGATGTTGCCACTTATCAGCTATAATCTTAGGCAAGTTTCTTTATCTCATTAAGCATAATTTTTTCAACTGTAAAATAATGATCATTAAAATAGATCAGTATTTACTGAGCACTTGGCAAGTGGATTCTAACTACTTTACATGGACTAGCTCACTCAGATAATTCTCATGACAGGGCATGAGGTGTCAACCCTAGATGCACAACGCTAGATGCATAATGAGGAGATTCTTATTAAATAAGGAAAACAAGAATTTCTGGATGAGGTGAGGGGATAACAGCATGAAATATTTGAAAAATTTCTGAGGTGAATCCACTGTGCACCTCAAGTTGAAAAACATCCAAATAGAAGTAAGTACTGTTAATATCACATTTTTAGAGACAGCCTGTGTTCCTTGGCTTGGGTCCCTCTTCCATCTTCAGTCTGCAACAGTTGGTCAAATCTTTCCCACATTGCATCACTTTGAAATGGACTCTTTTTCTGCCCTCACTTCCACTTTTAGGAATTCCTCAGCTAACCCATTATAATCTCCCTGTTTTAGGGTCAGCTGTTTAGCAACCTTAATTCTTTTTATTTTTATTTTTCAAATTTTTATTTGAATTCTAGTTAGTTAACATAGAGTCTCATGTTGTTTTCAGGAGTAGAATTTAGTGACTCATCACTTACATATAACACTAAGTGCTCATCACAACAAGTGCCCTCCTTAATACCCATCACCCATTTAGCCCATCCCCTGCCCATCCCCCTCCATCAACCCTCAGTTTGTTCTCTATAGTGTAGCGTCTCCTATGGTTTGCTTCCCTCTCTCATTTTTCTTTTCCCTTACCCTATGTTCATCTGTTTTGTTTCTTAAATTCCACATATGAATGAAATTATATCATATTTGTCTTCTCTGACTTATTTTGCTTAGCATAATATACTCTAGCTCCACCCATGTTGTTGCAAATGCCAAGATTTCATTTGAACAGACCTATAACCAGTAATCAAAATTCTCCCAAAGAACAAAAGTCCAGGGCCAGATGGCTTCCTGGGGGAATTCTACCAGACATTTAAAGAATAGTTAATACCTATTCTTCTCAACTGTTCCAAAAAATAGAAATGGAAGGAAGACTTCCATTCTACAAGGGCAGAATTACCTTGATTCCAAAACCAGACAAAAACCCCACTAGAAAGGAGAATTACAGGCCAATATCCCTGATGAACATGGTTGCAAAAAATCTCAACAAGATACTGGCAAATTGAATTCAACAGACATTAAAATAATTATTCACCATGATGAAGTGGGATTTAGTCCTGGGCTGCAGGGGTCAGTCAGTATTCACAAATCAATCAATGTGATACACCACATTAATAAAAGAAAGGATAAGAACCATATGATCCTCTCAATAGATGCAGAAAAAGCATTTGATACAATACGACATCCATTCTTGATAAAAACCTTCAAGAAAGTAGGGATAGATGGAACATACCTCAACATCGTAAAGGCTATATACAAAAGATCCACAGCTAATATCATCCTTAATGGGGAAAAACTGAGAGCTTTTCCTCTATGGTCAGGAACAAACAGGGATGTCCACTCTCACCGTCGTTATTTAACATAGTACTAGAAGTTCTAGCCTCAGCAATCAGACAACAAAGAAATAAAAGGCATCCAAATTGTCAAGGAAGAAATCAAACTTTCACTATTTGCAGGTGACATGATACTCTATTTGGAAAACACGAAATACTCCACCAAAAAATTGCTAGAACTGAAAAAGGAATTCAGCAAAGTCACTTGATATAAAATCCATGTACAGAAATCTGTTGCATTTCTATACACTAATACTGAAGAAGCAGAAAAAGAAATCAAGGAATGGATCCCGTTTACAATTACACCAAAAACCATAAGATACCTAGGAGTAAACCTAACCAAAGAGGTAAAAGATCTGTACTCTGAAAACTGTAGAACACTTATGAAAGAAATTGAAAGTGACATAAAGAAATGGAAAAGCATTCCATGCTCATGGATTGGAATAAAAAATATTGTTGAAATGTATATACTGCTCAAAACAATCTACACATTTAATGCAATCTCTATCAAAATACCACCAGCATTTTTCACAGACCTAGAACAAACAATCCTAAAATGTGTATGAAACCACAAAAGACCCCAAATAGTCAAAGCAATCTTGAAAAAGAAAAACAAAGCATCACAATTCTGAACTTCAAGCTATTATTACAAAGCTGTAATCATCAAGACAGTATGGTACTGGCACAAAAGCAGATATAGATCAGTGGAACAGAATAGAAAACTCAGAAATGGACCCACAACTCTATGGTCAACTAATCTTCAACAAAGCAGGAAAGAAGATCCAATGGAAAAAAGACAATCTCTTCAACAAATGGTGTTGGGAAAACTGGACAGCAACATGCAGAAGAATGAAACTGGATCACTTTCTTACACCATACACAAAAATAAATTTAAAATGGATTAAAGACATAAATACGAGACAGGAAACCATTAAAATCCTAGAGGACAACATAGGCAGCAACCTCTTTGACCTTGGCCATAGCAACTTCTTAGTAGACATGTCACAACAGGCAAGGGAAACAAAAGCAAAAATGAACTATTGGGACTTCATCAAGATAAAAAGCTTCTACACTGTGAAGGAAACAATCAACAAAACTGAAAGGCAGCCTATGGAATGGGAGAAGATATTTGCAAACAACCTTAAATTTTAGTGTTGTGACATAACAGATTTACAGATTCTTGGGGTTAGGATGCAGATATTTTCTGGGGAGATGTTATTCTGCCTACCACCATCTTTGATGGTTCTTCCTCTTATCCAGGCATCTTAATGTTACTGTGTTATCTTCTCTCTTCTTTCATTTTTTGTCACTCTCATCTTTAAAAACCTGAAATGTCGTCTATTCATCAGACTTTCTTTTTTTTTATTATTATTATGTTATGTTAATCACCATACATTACATCATTAGTTTTTGATGGAGTGTTCCATGATTCATTGTTTGCCTATAACACCCAGTGCTCCATGCAGAACATGCCTTCTTTAATACCCATCACCAGGCTAACCCATCCCCCACCCCCTCCCCTCTAGAACCCTCAGTTTGTTTTTCAGAGTCCATAGTCTCTCATGGTTTGTCTCCCCCTCCGATTTCCCCCCCTTCATTCTTCCCCTCCTGCTATCTTCTTCTTCTTCTTCTTAACATATAATGTATTATTTGTTTCAGAGGTACAGATCTGTGATTCAGCAGTCTTGCACAATTCACAGAGCTCACCATAGCACATACCCTCCCCAATGTCTATCACCCAGCCACTCCATCCTTCCCACCCTCCACCACTCCAGCAACCCTCAGTTTGTTTCCTGAGATTAAGAATTCCTCATAGTGAGGTCATATGATACATATCTTTCTCTGATTGACATATTACGCTCAGCATAATACCCTCCAGTTCCATCCACGTCATTGCAAATGGCAAGATTTCATTCTTTTTGATGGCTGCATAATATTCCATTGTCTATATATATCACATCTTCTTTATCCATTCATCTGTCAATGGACATCTTGGCTCTTTCCACAGTTTGGCTATATTCATCAGAATTTCAAATATATATCTCTAGCTCCAATCTTTTTTCTATTTTCAAGACTAGAATATCTATGTGCTTAAATCTCTATTATATTAAATATTAGTAGATATTTCTAACTCAGTGTATTCTGGATGAAAATCTTGATGTGCACCCTCACTATGCTTCCCCTAAATCTGCTTCGCCTCAAAGCATTCACCATGTCACATGATGGCAATTCCATCATTCTTGTGTGCTTAAGCGAAATATCTTAGAGTCATCCCTAACTCTTGGCTTTCTCTCACACACTTTATCCCCAGCCCATAAGGAAATTATGTTGCCTAGGTCTTCAAAAGGCAGGAATAGCCTGCAGAATAACTCCTTAACATTTTCAGCAAAAGAAGCACCTCTTTTGGGGAATGTGTATATCTCTCAAGAAAGGCCCACATTTTTCAGATGAATTTTAAAAACATAGGAAAACCCAGTTCAATAAAATGGTTAACATTTCTTAAATGTTTAGCATTTTAATGAAAGATGTTAACAAATATTTTAACAGAACATTTTTAATCAACAGTTTAACAAAATGATGTGTGAGGAAAATCTTGAATACATTTCAAATACAATTTATAGGATGTCAGAATCATATGGAGACACTTAAAAAGGAGTTTCAACAAAAGAAATGACCCCTCAGATTTTTCTAGTGCTAACCAGTGAAATTACTGACAAAACACATTTTTGTCAACATCTGTAGTATTTGGTAATCACAAAACATTCTGCACCCTAACATAATAATTACTTTATATAGGCTTTTTATTGTATTTTAGTTACTGTGTTTTGGTAATACATTAGGTTTTAGTAATTTAAATTAATGAGAAAGAACATTTTGGGTAGAAAGTCTGACTTTCAGGAGTAGGACACTTATATTAAGAAGGCATTAGTCATATATCCAGAATCTGACCACTTTTTAACACCTCCACTGCTTCTGCCCTGGTATGAACCCTCATTATTTCTCACTGGGATGCCTGCAGTTAGTTTCCCAATGGGTCCTGCTGGCTTTACCCCCCACCCCCTTACCTCTTCATGCCCTGGTACCAGTTTTTCCTCAAGTTCCTTCTCTGCTCAAAACCCTGCAGTGGCCCCTCATACTAGTTAAAGCCAAAGTCCTTATAATAGTCTACAAAGATCCACATTATTTATCTCTATCCCATCCTTGCCACCTGGACCTGTTCCACATTTTTTCCCTTTGGCTAACTGTTCTAGCTATTAGCACTTCTTATTTCTGAAATACTCCCTGCACACTCACATCTTTTGCTCTCCTGTTCCCTTTGCCTAGAATACTCTTCCTCATAGCACCTTCCTGTTTAACACTCACTCCTGTCATGTTTTTCTCAAATCTCACCCTTACTGTGAGGCTTACTCTGACTAGCCTATTTAATATTGCTGCTTACCTTCTCTACTACCTCCCACTCCTCATCTTCCTTAACCCACTTTTTTTTTTCTTACAGTATTTAACATTCTCTATCACGCTATTTAATTCACGTACTATGTTTAATGTTTATTGTTTGTCTCCATCAGCTAAGATATAAGCTCCATGAGGGCAGAGGCTTTTTTGTGCATTGAGGAATATCAAGTTCCTTGATAGTATCTGACACACAGCTGTGGTCAATAAATAATTATTAACTTAGAGATTGAATTTATAAATGAATTCTTTCTATTTGAAGGAGTATCTGCTGCTTGCTACTCTTCCCCGCATCCCGGATCTTTGTGTTTATCCTTTCTGGCTTACTACTCTACCATTATCTCTTCTTTCCTTTTTCTTCTTCTGTATGCCAGCTTTGGCCTTCCTTTTATTTATTTATTTATTTTTGTCTTCCTTTTTCTGGGATGACTATTCTAAATACATGAAGACTGAGCTATTTTAAAGTGGGATGTTCATATTTATTTTCAGATAATTCAATTTACTAGGTATTTGTATGGAATTCAAATATGAAAAAAAAAATCACATTACACATGACTATTCAAAGAAAATTTCTCCTTAAGACAGTTTTTCAAGTGAAGAATCATTTCTCTGAAGTATCTTTTATAAATTTCAATGATAATATATTTAGTGTCTTAAAGTAAAGTATATATATTATGCCAATTAGTTAATATGGGAGGAAAATTTTAGGCATGTGATGTAGGTCTAAAAAAGAGGCATTCAAAAGACAGAAAGGCAAGCAGTTCAAAATGCTCCTGCCTTAGAATGAGAGAGGTTAAATTGCACACGTGGGTGGAGGCCATGAATTCTTGAAAATATTTAAGTATCAAAGCTGTGATTAAATAACTTTAAAATGACTTTCCTAATGTAGCTAGAGAATCTAATAAGTTAAAGGCAGCAATACATGCTATAAAAGAAGAGATATTCACATGGCACATAAAAACAGATTGTTAAACTACCTCTGTATTTCTATTTATTTATTTTTTTATATTTTTATAGAAGTATAGTTGACAATATTAGTTTCAAGTGTACAGCATAGTGATTTGACATATGCATTACAAAATGATCACCACAATAAGTCTGGTTACCATCGGTCACGATATTAAGTTATTACAGTATTACTGACTATATTCCCTATGTTGTATTTTACATACTTGTGACTTACTTATTTTATAACTGGAATTCTGTACCTCTTGATCCTCTTGCCTTTTTGCCCATCTGTGGCAAGGCAAACAGTGCTAGCAAAGGTAGATGGAGAGTTTTAGAAATGATACCCTCCAGTCAGCTAAGTAGGAGAGTGCTTCCATTCCTCAGAAAGTACCTACAGATCCCTTCTCCACCCGCACACACCCTAAAATTAGTCAATAAATCTCCTTTACATATGGCCCAGGGACTTTACAAACTGCAGCCTCTGTGCTGGTTCTAAGAGTGAGTGGGTTTGTGCACAAACCTTTAGAAGTGGAGTCTTGGTTTCCTAGAAGTCCTTCAGCTCTCCCAGAGTTAAGCATCTCTGGTTTTCAAAGCCAGACATTATGGGGGTTCATCTTTCCAGTGTAGATTTCCAGGCCTGGGGTGCTTGATATGGGGCTTGAGCCCCTCCCTCCTCAGGGAGCACCTCCACATTTGTGATATTCCTCCCACATGTGGCTGGCCGCAGCAGGGGTATGGGTCCTGGCCAGAGTGTGTCTTTGTTTCTCTTACCCATCTCAATGTGGCTTTTTCATCATATCTTTAATTGTAGAAGAGCTGTTCTGCTGGTCTTCGGGCTGTGCTTA
This sequence comes from Neomonachus schauinslandi, assembly GCF_002201575.2. NCBI lineage: Eukaryota > Metazoa > Chordata > Mammalia > Carnivora > Phocidae > Neomonachus > Neomonachus schauinslandi. Next base: position 32,014,781 of record NC_058407.1, read on the forward strand.
GAGAGAGCTGTTCTATGAATAGCTGTAGTTTTAGTATGTCCGTGAGAGGAGGTGCACTCAGGATCTGCCTACTCTGCCATCTTGATCTGTCTAAACTATCCCTTTTTCTTATTCAACATTCTGTTTTAAGTAGAAAAAATATGTGTACTATCAAAATATAATTATAAGTATGAATAGAAGTAAAAATGTAAGTATAGGTACTATACATATTAGTTGTATAAATGAAATATAGGTAATACGGATTATTTAGGAAGTACCTTTAAAAGCCCTGTGTGTTTTTTAAAATTATTTTCCTACAATAGATATTCTTTGATTAATGCATGCATCCTTTCATTAATTCTGTTAACATTTTTTCCTTGCTATATGCCAGGCATTGTATCAGAAGAGATGAATTACTCCATAGTAATAACATTGATTTTAAATATTATACTCAAACTTCCATATCCAATGAAGGTTTATCTTTAGGAATCTGTATACATAGTAAAACTGCTGCCATTTCCAAAGTTATTTTGTAATTTTTTTTTGGAGGGAGAATTGCCACAAAAACAAGTTATAAGCTGTGCAACCAAATTAATTTTCATTACTTTAGGTTTATTCCTGACCCAGACTCTAATGTTCATCCTGATCATCAAATTTATTCCTAATGCTTGCCTCCAGATGATTCTGAGATGTTTTCAAAATTAAATCAGCTCTCAAGGGACAGATATTTTTTACCATTATGGATATTTAAGTACATGTGCTATGGGCACAGAGAGAAATTCCCAAGGAGAAGTTACCTAAATATTTTGAGTAGTAATATCTCTGTTAAATAAGTAGCCTCTTTAAGTGAATACTTCAAAAGGAAAAAATCATATAAATGTCCAAGTATTTGTGTGCTTATTAAAATTAATCAATTGCATTTCTTTGGAACCAGACTCTGTAAGTAACCAGGAAGAATTTTAATTCAGTAATATTTCTTTCAAACATTTTGCCTGAATTGAAAATAAATGTATCAATTGTGAAGTTACTTTACTATAAATAGCTAAGTCCTGACATGTGTTAAAAATTGTTCTTGATTTTTATAAAATGTAATACTTAGTAATTAATAAAATATTAAATTTAAAAGTGTAGTAGACCTGTTCATTTTGGATTTTGAAATCCTTACATCTTACAATCAGCATATTACTGAGTGACATTCAGCCACACTATTTGGCCTCTCTGGGACCATGACAGTAGCTTCCTGATATTAGTGAAAATTATTTTATTAATTAAATTGTGCCTGGTAAGTCTGTTATTATTATGTCAATTTCTTCACACTTCTACAATGATAGAATGAAGTTTCTGATATAATATAAAAAATCACTTAAAATTCTATCACAAGGTTAATTTGATTTTGTAAGAAAGATCATTTCTGTTGGTAAAAGCAAAAAAAGCACAGTCTTCTTATGACAGGTTGACTTACAGTAATTACCATTACTATTTTTTTGTTAAATAAATATTAAATTCCAGAATTCACTGACTTCTGTTCTTATTCAAAGGAATACCCATCTTTGAAATTCTCCTCTCAAGGCAAGCATATCAAAAGGATCTTGGAAAAGCCACAGATGTGTCTAATCAAATGGAGAGTATGAATAATAAACAAAATCAACAGGAAATTTTATCACAGGAATGTAAAGAAAATCTCATATGTGTCACTGATATTTGCTAAAGTGTAACACATAATTGGAATATACAATTGGAAGACCTATCTTAGTTTTAAAAATACTTTTAATAGAATAAACGGAGGTAGCATTGCATGTTAGCTGAGTATCCTACTGTATAAAAAAGAACACTTTGAAGGTGGAAGTTGGGATAAAATTAAATAGAAGATGTAAATGAAACCACAAAAAGAGCTATCACAAAGTTAAGATATTAAATGATGGTGTGGCAGTGAACTTTCAACTATCCAAAAGAATGAGAAATACCATCTTGCTTAGAAATTTCTTATTTGCCCTGCTGAATATTTCAGTGATGAAGTGAACAAAGCACTTGGGGGTATTGCTACACTGGACCTAATTTCCATTATCAGGAAAGAACTGATTTGTGATAGATGACACATATAGAAAGTGATATTGTGATTTCAGAGTCCATAATAACCAAAGAATAGTATACTGGACATATCAGTCATGAGCCCTAAATCATTGATTCCCACGCAGGGCTGTTCTTCTAATCACTTGGAAGATAAGGTAACATATAGGTCTTTAGACACCTCTTCAGATTGACTGAAATCAGAATCTTTGCAAATGGAGAAAAGAAATCTGTATTTCTAGGGTTCTCACAGATAATCCTGCTGGGGAGTCAGGTTTCCTAGATAATTTTGCTGGGAACTCATAGGAGTTTTTCTCCCTGATTGAAATGGTTTACCTTTAATCACTGGTGCTCCAGCTCTGCTAGGCTTTCTGGGAGTTGTCCTGTTCCTTTGGATGCAGAAAGGGTTGCACTGAAAAGGGAATTGAGGATTAGACTTTTGGATATCAAATAGAGTACTCATAACAAAAGAGATAGCTTCCCAATATCCTGCAGATCTTGGTTTTTAGTTTGTTGGTTTGTTTTGTTTTTAATGAGCGTGACATACAGTGGAGAAGAAAATTAATCTCCCCTTACCTAACTTTTAGGAAATCAGACAAGGGTAGCCTAGCAAAGGAAGGCTATGTTTTATTTCAGTGCAGTTCTCTCAGGCTTTTACCTAGAGGAAATCTTTCCCACCTCTGGCAATTGGCTGACTGTCAGTCATAGCTTTCTGCATTGGGAATTTTCAAAATTTTCTGCCTTTTATGTGTATATTAGTGGAAGTTGGGAGAGGATGCATCAGGGACTGCCAGCCTGATCCTATTTTAAACCTAACTTCTGCCTCATTGATTCTGTGTGACAGATACAATTGTTTTGCTTCCATTGTCTCTGTCTTGAAATGCCCTACAAACCAACAAGGAAATAAAAAGAAAGGAATAGAACTGTGAATATTCTATTTGTTTATGTAAATTTTAGTCCCTGTAACAAATATGAAATAAGATCTTTTGACTGCACTTTAGAAGCCTTAGCTAAATGGGGTCAACAATTATAATCCCTTGAAAGTCACCATCTAATAAGCTTACATTTTGCATTGTTGACTTAAAATTTACAGAATATCTCTACTTATTTTATTTGAAAGAATTGATTTTTGCATCACTTTTGTTCCCTCACTAAAATGAAGATATAGTGATATCTGGGTCCAGAGAAGTTAAATAACTTGCCCAAGTCCACACAGTGAACAACTTTGCGTATAGTTTTATCTGCTCAAAGCAGATTTTTCCTTGATATTTGAGAAACGTTGAACCAAATTCTTTTTGGATGGATAAGATATTTTGATCACAATATGCACATATATTTCTATTATTGAGTTTTAAACAAAGGTAAAACTCAGCCAATTTTTATAAGTATTAGATTTTACAAATTAAGTAGACAGGAGTTTCTTGAAACTTGGGCAAATTAATTCTGTCAAGACTTCTTGAGGTCTTAGAATGTCACTACAAAAAAAGTATATCTTGTTTCTATCTGCTGACATCTAATGTATGCCTTTGGGGAAAAAGCAGATGACTATAGGCTGTATAGGCTGGAAACTTAACGGTATGTCGATTCAAATACAGAATTTCAGTATACTCAATATGACTTATTATATTATTCTTTGTCAAAGTAGTATTTAAACAGAGCTATATGAACAATTGCTCCCTACCTGTAATGGAAATAATTTTATGAATTCTCTTCCTATAAAAAAATAATAACAAATACCTCATGTGTTAGTGCTCTTGCTTAAAGCACATATCCATAATCAATATTGATGAGTTTTAAAGATAAAAAATTTATTTTTTAATTTCTTTTTTTAAATTTATTTGACAGAGAGAGAGCACAAGCAGGGGGAGTGGCAGGGGAGGGAGAGGGAGAAGGTCCCTGGGATCATGACCTGAGCCAAAGGCAGACGCTTAATGGACTGAGACACCCAGGTGCCCCTATTTTTTAATTTCTTAATTATAGCCAGCAAATTAAAAAAGAAAGATTGTTCTTAAGAGATCTTCATTCTATATACAAGATACACAGTGTCAGTTCCACATATGAAATCATTTAATATTCTCCATCACATCAGTAGGCTAAAAAAGAAAAATTACATGATTATATCAATATATGTAGAAAAAAATTTTGAAAATCTCCAATAACCATTTATGATAGAAGCTCTCAATAAACTACAAATACAGAACTTTTTTTTTTAAAGATTTTATTTATTTGAGATAGAGAGAGAACACAAGCGGAGGGGAGGGGCAGAGGGAGCAGCAGACTCTCCACTGAGCAGGGAGCAGATGCAGGGGTCAGTCCCAGGACCCCAGGATCATGTCCTGAACCAAAGGCAGATGCTTAACTGACTGAGCCACCCAGGTGCCCTTACAGAACTTCTTAAACTTGATAAAGACTATGTACAAAAGTCCTACAGCTAACATCATACTTAATGAAAAGAAACATGAAACTTTCCCACTAAAATCAGTACAAGGCAAGGATGTCCCCTTTCACCACTCTTTTTCAACATCTTGCTAATACAGTGAGACAAGAAAAGGAAATAAAAGGAATACAGAGTGGGAAGGAAGACAATAAAACTGTCTTTGTTCATAGATGACATGATGGTCTTTGTAGAAAATCTCAAACAACAACAACAAAACTCCTGGAACTAATAAATGATATAGCGTGGTTGCAGGATATAAGATTATTAAACAAAGGTCATTTTTTCCCTATGTATCACCAGTGACCAAGTGAGATTTGAAATGAAAAATGCAATACTATTTACATTAGTACCACCCCAAATGAAATACTTAGGTATAAATCTAACAAAATATGTACAACATCTTTTTTAGGAAAATCACAAAACTCTGCTAAATGAATCAGAGAACAAAATATGGAGAGATATTCCATTTTTATAGATAGGAAGACTCAATATTCTCAGGATGTCAGTCCTTCCTAATTTGATCTATCGATTCAGTGCAATCTCAGTCATATTCCTAGCAGGCTATTTTGTGGATATTAAGAAACTGACTAAAGTTTACATGGAGAAGCAAAAGATCTAAAATAGCCAATGTAATTTAATTTTTTGACAGAATTTAAAGGAGAAATTTAAGGGAAGTTTAAGGGAAATCAAAAATAATAGGTATGGGGGTGCCTGGGTGGCTCAGTCGTTAAGCACCTGCCTGAATTCAGCCTAGGTCATGATCCCAGGGTCCTGGGATCGAGCCCCGCATCAGGCTTCCTGCTCCGCGGGAAGCCTGTTTCTCCCTCTCCGACTCCCCCTGCTTGTGTTCCCTCTCTCGCTGTGTCTCTCTCTGTCAAATAAATAAATAAAATCTTAAAAAAAAAATAGGTATAGATTCCACTTTCAGTAATGGGTAAAATGACTAGACAGAAGAATAACAAGAAATATTAGACTTGAAAAACACTATGAATCTAGTAGATCTAACAAACATCTAAAGAAAAACACTGCATGCTACAACAGCAGAACACACATTCTTCCCAAGTGAACATGGAACATTCTACTGGATAAGCCATATGATTCAACATAATAAAATTCTTGATGATTTTTTTAAAAATTGAAATCATGGAAAATATTTTCTCTGACCTCAGTAAAATGAAGTTATAAATTAACAGAAAATTTATGAAATTCAGAAATATGAAAATTAAACACTTTCCAACGAGTAAATTACAGAAGAAATCATAATGAAAATTAGAAAATACATTGAGTTAAATGAAAGTGAAAACACAATATAGCAAAGCATATGGGAGGCAGCTAAATCTCTGTTTAGAGGAAAAATTATATTTGAAAATGCCTATATTTTAAAAAAGAATAATTTCAAATAATTAACCTAATCTTCCACCTTAAGAAATTGGAAATAATAGAGCAAACTAAACTCAGCACAAGCACAAATAAACAAAAAAACAGAGAAACAACTTTTGCTGGACTAACCAAGAAAAAAAGAGAAAAGACTCAAACTACTAAAATCAGGAATGAAGGAAGACATATCACTACTAACCTTACAGAAATCAAAAGGAAATTAGGGAGTATTATACCAAAATTAAATAACTTACATGAAATGGTCCAATTGTGACAAGGACACAAATTTCTGATGCTAAGAAATACCAGAAAATCTGAATAAACCTTTAACAAGCAAAGAGGTTTCATTTTTTTTTTTTTTTATTTATTTGAGAGAGAATGAGAGACAGAGAGCACAGGAGGGAAGAGGGTCAGAGGAAGAAGCAGACTCCCCGCTGAGCAGGAAGCCCGATGCGGGACTTGATCCCGGGACTCCAGGATCATGACCTGAGCTGAAGGCAGTCGCCTAACCAACTGAGCCACCCAGGCGCCCCAAAGAGGTTTCATTTTAATATTGAAAGTTTCCACAAAGAAAAGTACATTCCCAGATGCCTTTGCTGATGAATTCTACCAAGTGTTTGAAAATTAATTCATGCCATTCCTTCACAAACTCTTCCAAAAAGAGAAGAGGAAACATTTTCAAAAATAATGTCAATATTACACTGAACCTAAAACCAAAGACATTTGAATGTAGATGAAAAACTCTATAAAATAGTAGCAAGCAATCTTGCAACGTATATCACCAAGGGATACACACCATGATCAAAGGCATTTATCTCAGGAATGCAAAGTTAGTTTAATATCTCAAAGTCAATTTAAATTGTGACATACCATTTTACTAGAATAAAAGTTGAAAAGAACTAGTCATCTCAATAGACACAGAAACTTGGTACAAAATTTACCACTCATAGTCAAGCTGGGAATAACCCAATAGTTTAGGAATAAAAGGATTTCCTCAACCTAACAAAAGTCCTACAGCTAACATACTTAAGACTGAAAGGCTGAAAGATTTCTCCCCAACATCAGGAACAAGACAAGCATATCTGCTTTCACCACTTCCATTCAATGTTATATTGGAAATCCTAGCCAGGGAAATTAGGGGAAAAAAAAAAAAGAAAGAAACAAAAGAACTAATAAGAAAGCTTTGTAAGGTTGAATGATATGATATAGGATAAACATAAAAATATCAGTTAAAGGGGGTGCCTGGGTGGCTCACTCAGCTAAACATCTGCCTTCAGCTCAGGTCATGATCCCAGGGTCCTGGGATAGAGCCCCTCTCCCTCTGCTGCTCCCTCTGCTTGTGCTTGCTCTCTCTCTGTCAAATAACTAACTAAAGTCTTTAAAAATATATATCCATTAAAGAAAGTGTGATACTAGCATTGTGATAGACATAAAAATCAATGGAATAGAAGTAAGAGTCTAAAAATAACATACACCTATGGTTAACTGATATTTAACAGAAGTGCCAAGGCAATTAGATGGGGAAAGCATATTCTTCTTAACAAATACTGATGTTCAAGTGGATTTCCACATACAACAGTATGAAAGTGAACTTTTTTCAATTCATAAAGATTAACTCAAAATGGATCAAAGACCTGAATGTAAGAGGTAAAACTATAACACTCTCAAAGAAAACATAGGAGCAAATCTTTATGACCTTCAGTTCGGCAAAGAGTTCTTATGTATGACACTAAAGGCAAAGCAACTGAAGAAAAAATAAACAAATGAGATAACACAAAAATTAAAATCTTGTGTTTCAGAGGACACCATCAAGAAAGTGAAAAGACATCCCACATAACTGGAGGAAATAATTTCAAATTTTATTGCTATGGACTGAATGTGCCTCCTCACACCCCTGAATGATACATTGACATCCAAACAGTATGAACAGTAATAGGAGGAGGGACCTTTGGAAGGTAATTAAATCATGAGGATGGAACCTTTGTGAATGGGAGTAGTGCCCTTAGGAGTAGAGGCCCTTCTCTCCATTCTTAACCATGTGAGGACACAAGGGGAAGATAGCCATCTGCAAGCCAGAAAGCAGTCCTCACCATAAACCAGATCTTCCAGCACCTTGATCTTGGAGTTCTAGAGTTCTAGAGTTCTACCCAGCCTCTAGAACTTTGAGAAATGAATTTTTGTTGGATAAGCCACCCAGTCTATGGTAATTTGTTACAGAAGCCTAGATTAAGATTAAGACACATTTCTGATAAGGAGTCTTTATACAGAATATATAAAAATTCTTGCAACTCAACATTAAAAAGACAACCCAATTGTAAAAAAAAAAAAAATGGGCGAAGTATCTGGATAGACATTTCTCCAGTGAATTTATACAAATGACTAATAAGCACATAAAGGATGCTGACTATTACTTATTTAGGGAATATAAATCAAAACCACAATACCTCGGGGCACCTGGGTGGCTCAGTTGGCTAAGCGACTGCCTTCGGCTCAGGTCATGATCCTGGAGTCCCGGGATCGAGTCCCGCATCGGGCTCCCTGCTTGGCAGGGAGTCTGCTTCTCCCTCTGACCCTCCCCTCTCTCATGCTCACTCTCTCTCTCATTCTCTCTGTCTCAAATAAATAAATAAAATCTTTAAAAAAAAAAAAAACCACAATACCTCTTCATGCCCACCAGGATCATTATAATAAAAAAGACAGATGATAACAAATGTTGGCAAGTATGTGGAGAATATGGAACTCTCATAGTTTGGGAATGTAAAATATAGTAGCCACTTTGGAAAATATTACCATCTGATTCAACAGTTCCACCCTGGAGTATATACCTAAAACACATGAAAACATAATTCTACACTATTACTTAGATGCAAAGCTTATAACTTTATAACATTTTACTTATAATATGCAAAAAGTGAAAGCTGGGACGCCTGGGTGGCTCAGTTGGTTGAGCGTTTGCCTTCGGCTCAGGTCTTGATCCCAGGAGGTCAGGGATGGAGTCTGGCATGGGCTCCTTCCTTGCTCAGTGGGGAGCCTGCTTCTCCCTCTGCCCTCCACTCCCCCTGCTCCTGCTTATTCTCTCTGACAAATAAATAAAATCTTAAAAAAAAAAAAAGGCTGAGTATTTAAAACAAAACACAACAAAAAAAAGTGAAAACTGTCCAAATACCCATCAACTAATAAATACATAAGCAAAATGAATATGCCTACACAATGAAATATTATTAAGCAAAAAAAAAAAAAAAGGAATATGATTACAAGGTAAAAAATATGGATAGACATTGAAAGTATTAGTTGAAAGAAGCCAGTCACAAATGTTCGCACATTGTATGATTCCATTTATATGAAATGTCCATATTAGGTCAGTCTAAAGAGACCAAAATTAAATTAATGCTTGCTTTGGAATGGGAGATTTGGATGGGGATAAGGAGAGTGCCTTTATGGATATGGAAATTCTTTTGAGGATTGATGAAAATGTGCTAAAATTAGATTGTGATGATGATTGCATAACTTTATGAATATACTAAAAATAATTTTAAATGGATAAATTCTATGGTATGTGAATTATACCTTGATAATACTGTTTAAAAAAAAGGTAAAATCTCAGAGTAGTCCAGCTGAGTGATGAGTTAGATAATTATTTTAAACTCACTCATAAAGAAATTGGGTTTTATAGTTCATCAAAACTGTAGAACATCAAATATTATTCAGCAATAATAATTCCTGAAACATAATAGATAAGACAATATACAAATTTTGAAGAAATAGCAATCAGGCAGGATACTAACAAGAAAAGACACCAGAAAACATAGTGTAAAAGGAAAATAATAATGAACGTTGATTTCCAAACTAGCCAAGCTAACATTTAAAAATAAGAGCAAAATAAATATATTTTCAGGCATACAGAGACTTAGATATTTTCGATAGAATTTTCCCTGAAGAATTACAAAAGGATATTCTATATCCTCAGTATTAATCCAGAGAAAAGAAGCTGCATTACTAAAGCAACAGTGAAACAAAATATTGGTAGATGATAGTGATAAAAAGTAAGCAGTGAGTCAAAAATTATAGTCCCAGATACAGAATAATGAGAAAAACACATCTAACACTTTGGATATGTATATTTGAAACAAGCTGGAAGTAGAGTAATAGATAATAGGAAGTTGTGAAATGAGGGAGTTTGAAGAGAAGCTAAAATATACTATTTTCCTTACTTTACTGAGAGGGAAGATAGACATATCTTTATACTTTCTTAATTTGAATTAAATATTGCTGTTAAGAAATTTAATGGACTTTTCTAGTAATGTCACATAGTTCAGAATGAACTAATCATTGAGTTCAACTGGAAAAGCTGGAAAAATGTTAAAACAACACTAAATGTAAAAACTCCTTGAAGGCATGAGAAAATTAGCAGTATAGTAAAGAATTACTGGACAAAGAAGACAGAAATCCACAGTGTTCATTCATGTATTTCTTCTGTGAAGGCATTTGCTGATTCTACGTAGAGGCAGCAAAAAGGATAAGAAACTGAGCTGCTCATTTAGCAACCTATTGGGCTAGAAGGACAAAATCCAGACACACATTTTCTTCTTTAGACCATAAAGAGCTGTATTCTCTGAACAGAGTAGAAAGAAAGAAAAGCAGATTGTGACAGAAACTTCAACTACCTGTGGAAATGTAGCTAAATTTGTGTTGATAGAGCCATCTGTTAAAAGAAAGAAGAGCTAAACTGTAAAGCCTCCATCTTGAGAATACAGGAACTCTACTTAGAGAAATATATTCTAGAGTGCTGTTTTTTATTTTCTTAGAGTACAGCCCACAGTAAGCATTACATTTTACATAGGGATCCAGTAGCATGTACACATAAATGTTAAATTGACATGTGGTTCATGAAACACAACTTACACTTAAGTATGTGTTATATTCTTGTATCCATTATTTTATTTTCTTCTACTTTTTAAATGATGAGAATGAACAACTAAATTAATTTTAGAACCTACTACTGACTCACAACTCAAAGATGTAAAAACACTACAACAGAGAATCAATCGGGGGCATTGGAAAGGAGGAATCAACAAAGATTATTAGAGATGTTTTTATTAGAAATATGTTATATTACATCAACATAGGAATGAATATATACTGTATGTGTTCATTTCATTGTGTATGTTATACCTACAAATGATTAAAATATGGAATAAAAATGAGAACCAACTATAGGCAAAATAGATTTTCCAAACTTGTAGGCAATATATTTGAAAATTTCAAGGAAATGGATGAATTCTAGAAACATATAGTCAAAACTGAAGCAATAATTAGAAGAATATTCAAATGAACTAAGTGGTCCTGAGACTTAAATAAAAATATTAATAATAGCATTAGTACTTGTCCCTGTCTAGATGTTATTCACATAAGGTTTTATCTACAAATCTTCTATCTTTCTATTTCTCCCAAAGAAAGATGAGAGAGAGGGAGACAGCTATGAAACACTTTTTTTTTTTTTTTAAGATTTTATTTATTTATTTGACAGAGAGAGATACAGCGAGAGAAGGAACACAACAAGCAGGGGGAGTGGGAGAGGGAGAAGCAGGCTTCCCGCTGAGCAGGAAGCCCGATGTGGGGCTCGATCCCAGGACCCTGGGATCATGACCTGAGCCAAAGGCAGACGCTTAACGACTGAGCCACCCAGGAGCCCCTATGAAACACTTTTTATGAATCTATAATATTACTGATACCAAAGCAGTGCAGGAAATTAATATTATAAAGCAGTTATTTATAATACAATAAATTGCTGACTAATCGCCAGTGAGCAAATTGGTGATCGAACTGTGTATTCAAACACACACACAAATACACACAGATATTTCATGAACAGTTGATTTTATTACAGAGATAATACAGAAGTGTTCAAAATAAGAAATTATCAAAGTAGTTCACTGTATTAATGGACTAAATGAGAAAATTAAACCTCAGCATGGCTTTCCTGAGGGCAGAGTATACTTCCCTGTACTGCTGACTTTGAGTTCAACAGAGACATCAATGCCTTGCATATCAATGGGCAGGAAATAAATGTGTTTTAAGCCAGTGAGAATTCAGAGCTATTTATTCTAAAACATTGTTGCAGAACAATCTGATTAATACAATGAACAAATTGTGAAGTATACATAGGTTTGATTATATTATAACAAGAATTAATAAGGATTTAGATTCTTAAACTGCAAAGAGGATAGTTCTTAAAATAGACTTTTGCATTAAAAGTAAGAAACTATACTTATAGCAAAATATATATCAAATATATATTTCTGGCATATTTATACAGTTAATCACCCATTTTATTGATGCCTATCAGGAACTTGTTTATGGGAGTGGAGATAGGAATGATAAAATGAAGTATAATAATAGAAATTTTGCACAGAATAATGGAGATAGTGTGTCATGAATCAGACCTTAGGTCCAAATGAAACATAAATATTTATAACAAATATAGCAAAATATTAACCATAATTAATTCTGGGCTTGGGGAATTTAGATTTTTGTAATATTATTTTTTATAATTTAATGTGTTTTTCAAAGTCTTTAATAAAATCTACCTTTACTGTTTGCATTCTCAAATTGCATAGGCATTTAGACTTTCTTCTCTTTATCTCATACCTCCATACATTCATTGCTTATGTTTTTAAATATATAATAGTTCATTATATTATTTTCTTACTCCTAATATTTTATAACTATCTAAGATCAATTAACAACAGAGGGTCTGGCAATATCACTTTCACAGAAAATGTTCTTAAATTGAATTAAATATATTGTCCTGATGTTCCTCTTATATATATCAAATTTGTAGTAAGTTTTTAGACTCAAAGTAAAAAAATATTTTCTCATGAATATAAAGTTTGCAGGTGGTATTTAAAAATGTGCATTCGTTCCCTTCTGCCACACCGTCATTTGTCTGTTCATGGCAATATAGACATACCTAACAATCATCTCATCCAGTTAACATCAACTCTCTCTTACAACCCTCAACATAGTGAAATCTCTTTGAGGGGACTTATTCACTGTTGTACATTGAGAATCTAAAGATGTGCTTGCCACACAGAGCACTGAACACATACTTGTTGAATAAATTAATTAATTACCATAGTTAATAATGGCAAAAATAACCAAGACTAATACAGTAGTTTTCAGTGTAGACAGTTATCAGTAATGTTGATCCTCACAATATGATTTTAAGGTGATTTTTATTGCGATGTTACGGTGGAGAAAATTGCATGCTAGAAAGACTAAGTAACTTGCTTGAGGTCATTAGGTTAGTACTTCAAACATCCATCATGTGATTTTATGTCTTCTGATACCAAGAGATCCATAGATAATTTATTTTTTTTTTAAAGATTTTATTTATTCGAGACAGAGAGAATGAGAGAGAGAGAGCACATGAGAGAGGGGAGGGTCAGAGGGAGAAGCAGGCTCCCTGCCGAGCAGGGAGCCCGATGCGGGACTCGATCCAGGGACTCCAGGATCATGACCTGAGCCGAAGGCAGTCGCTTAACCAACTGAGCCACCCAGGCGCCCCATAGATAATTTAAATATATTTTCAATTTTACTACAGAAACCCTCAAAGTAATAAGTAATGCAGGATTAGAGAAAATATCACAAAACCATTTCCAGTTTTATTCTCTGTCCTTTGGTTGTCCCTGAAGATCATATTCTGCTCTTTTTTATGCTGTTAGTGGAGATGAGTAACAAAGGATTTTAAATTGATTAGTAATGTGATTGTAGAAAGTTCTGTGATCCTCCATGACTTGTTAGGCCCAAAGGGCTAATTTCAGCTTTGGGAAAAAAAAAAAATATATATGTATATATATACTTAGATATGTAATAAAACCTAAATTGGTTAGAGAGAAATTATATTCAAACAAGAGAGAGATTAGAAAAAATAATTGAACTTTTAAAAAAGAAAATTGCTTTTTTAGGTCCTTAAATATAATGCCAATGCAGTTAACTTTTTTTTTCTTCTTTATGAAGGTTAGAATCATACCATAAAAGTAATGTTTTTCTGTTATATGTAGAGGAATAGTAAGATCATAGTGCATACATGTTAATTATTAATATTCTTAATTGCATTTGCTATTTAAGCAATTGAGCATACCTTAAAATATTTAAATATAACACTTTTAATGTTACTCATACCAAATATTATAAATATTACAATATGATAAATAAACTGATTAAGAATCTATTTAAGGCAACTTCTATCTTAAAGATATAGAGGTCTCAGTAATTGGTTTAATTTGTAGGTTTTTAATCTGAGTGCTGTATATCCCCAGAATCCATGGATAGAATTTAGATGATCTACCAACTGGATGCAAAAAAATTACATCTTTATTTTCACTGTTCTCTAATTAAAATTGAACTTTTCTCCAATCAGGAATTTTGACAAAAACCCACAGTAATATTAGCAGTATTCCTCAAATAGTTTGATACCTCATTGCAGTGTTACAGATAATCTTGAAACATTACTTCTTTAAAATTATGGTAGTTATAAGACCCACCACAAGATACAAATACTTAATACATTAATCATGAAGTACATACATTACTTTACTATATTACAATTAAGCTATTTTAAATAGCATTTCAATATAATTATTTTTTAATAATTTTGTATATTTTATTTAATGCATTTAAATGATTATTCTGATTTGAAGTAGGTCCTTAAACTTTACCACACTGTCAAAAAACTGAAACACTTTTTTGGGGGGTTATATTTAACTCAGAAATATTAATATTTGATAGTTTAGAAATAAATATATAAAAGAAATTTTATATATATTTATTAAAGTAAAATTATATATTTGATACATACTAATTATATTTTTTCTTAATATTATTATGACTAACATTATAATGTGCATCCATGTTCACATGGTGACTTTTAAGAAATTTCAAAATATGGTAGATAAGTTGACCAATGTCTGCTGTTAGGGAAATTTGCTTGAGTTTTTGTTTGTTTGTGTTTGTTTTTGTTTTTTAAACAGTTGGCCACTGAGTTTGATTTAATATTGGAAATCCCTGGTTGGGGCGCCTGGGTGGCTCAGTTGGTTAAGCGACTGCCTTCAGCTCAGGTCATGATCCTGGAGTCCCGGGATCGAGTCCCACATCAGGCTCCCTGCTCAGCAGGGAGTCTGCTTCTCCCTCTGACCCTCCTCCCTCTCCTGCTCTCTGTCTCTCATTCTCTCTCTCTCAAATAAATAAATAAAATCTTTAAAAAAAAAAAAAAGAAATCCCTGGTTTGTGAGGCTCTGTGGATGAAGGCAGACATGTTTCATTTGTAACACCCCAAAAGAATGGTTGTTCTAAAACTTTGCAGGGACTAGAAATAGTTGAACAGGGACTAGAGATAGTTATTTAGTGGAAATTGACAGGACTATTTAATTAGATGGGTCCCAAGGCTACATCCCAAAGTCATTATAAGAATTTCTAAGATCTCTGTGAAATGTTATTTATTCAACAGAAAGGGATGGAAGTAGATTGAAGACAATAAGATATTTCAGTGAAACAGAGTTCTTCTAAGAGTTGTTTTTCTATCTTCTAAGAGGTAAATTAGCTATTTTCTAAGGTCTCAATAAATTTTCTCTTTCCTAAAGTCTCAGAGAATGGATGGGGCAACATCACTGAAAGCATGTTTGGGGATTTTTCTAATAATAATTCACTCTGAGCAGGACCTCTACATTTTTATTATGTAATGTTTCTTATCATGGTACAGCTTCGCAACTGCACTGTAGTATAGCTTTGTGTCTTCATATAGCCAATAAGAATCCAGTTTCTCTCCATGATCTGAGTGCCCTAGTATCTTAATATATATGGGAATTCCCTGGGGAAAAATTTATTACTACATCTAGTAACAGTGAATGCTTCTTCATACTAAAACAAGATATATATTTTTCTCTGCAATTTTTGCCAATATGATCAACATTTATTTGGGGAAAAACAGCCACCAATCATCACCAGTAATAAAACAGTACACACACACACACACACACACATTCTCCCACAAACAAACAAATAAAACACATTTTCAGGGCTTACTTATCATGTGTCAAGCATGATGTTAGGTCCTGGAGGTACACACTGCCAAGGGTATATTACTGTTCCCTAAGGAACTAATTTTCATTACTTTACAATAGACATTCTCATATTACCCTGCCCCCACTCCCTTTTAAATTTGTAATTGTATTGGTGTATGGGCTTGCCCTTTATTCCTTTCTTGGTCTGTCATCTCTGTTGCTGATTTCATAATAATGGTACAGTTCAAGATGTATGCTAAAGAATTTGAACTATTTAACCTGTAGATTTCCCCCTCATCTAAATGTTGTTGATTGTATACTCATTGTGCAGTTCAAGATATACTTCTGTCCATTGTTTTTTCTGTAGATAGGCAGGTGGATTCACTCTCAGGTTCCATCCCTTTGAGAAGACTAAAGGTAATGGTGTGTTCTTTCATCAGGAGACATATTATGTCTGCTTATCTGTATTCTTGTGACAGTTGTAGCTGTAGATGTTCAATGCTTAGATTCCTTAATTGATTGGGGTTTCAAATGATATTCTACTTCTATGATTTAAAAAATTTATCGACTAGAAATACTTCTATAAAGTGGTACTTCCTTTAAATCATTTTTTTGATGTTCCAGTGGTACAGTTCATATAGAAAAGGTAGGACATGCATACTTAGTTCTTTCTCTTTATTTCCAGTTGTCAAGGTAATGACTGAGTTCCCTTATTATTCTCCAAAATAAAAACTCATTAATTTGAAAGTTTTTGGTGAATTTCAATTTATTGCAATAATTTTTCTTACTGATGCTCAAATTTTCCATCTTTGACCCTTTGGTGACTTTTTATGTTAGCCCTGATGTTTTTTTGACATGACTCTAGCAATCTTTGATTCCTTCTTTGCTATCAAGGTATATGACAAAATATTTCATGATAATCCTATACATTTACTGCTCAATTCCTGGAAGTAGACATTTCCCTAAAGGACTGATTTCTTTTGGTGGGGAATGGCATTTAAAATCTGGGTGTTAAAGATACTTATTGCTATTGGGTCGCTAATTTCATCTAGGCCTCCCAATGGACAGAGCTTGTCTGTGTGTGTGTTTACGGTAAAGAACAATGCAAGTAAATTTATGATACTTGATACCAAATTAAATTCAGGACTACAGGGTTTACCCTCAACCCCCTCTATATTACATTGGTATCTCTTTTGTTGCACCCAGAGAATACTCATTCACTTGTACACAGGAGATGATACAATTAGAAAAATCTCATGATCATCTATTTATATTCCCACATCACAGAGAAAGCAGTTAACAATTTTTTCATAGGCGCTCCACATTCTCCACCCATAGTTCATAGTTGACTGTTTATACCTTGTCAGAGCATATAGCCATTACTCACTGTACTGTCTCCTTTTAGTTTTCATTTGTTCTTAGTTCAGCGAGTAATTATATATTGTGTGCTCCTTATCAGCCATTATACCAATATCTGTCCAGTCATGTTGATTGTCTGCAGCTTGTTCTGTAGTGGATTCTTCGGAAAAGGTCTACAGAAATAATAATCCATAAATTTTTGGTTATAAATGTTCAGCTCTACTCTTTGCAGCTAAGTCAGCTTTTCTGGTATAAAAGTCTTTGACTCACATTTTTCCCCCCTTCGGGTATCTTAAATATATTACTTTATTTATTTTATGGCATATTGCACTGCTTATATGAAATCTGATAATAAACTACTATTTTCCTTATAAGTCACTTCCCTGTTCCCCCTAGATCTCCGAAGGAATTTTTGTTGTTAAGGTGAAGTGATTTTACAAGAATAAATGATTTGGATTTTAGTATTCCAGGTTGATATTCCTGGTTATGTTGAACATTCTTTCAGTTCATTTGTTTAATTTCAGGAAAATTTCTTGAATAATTTTTAGCATTTGTTCTTTTCTTGTATTTGACTTTCTTCTTCAAGGACTGCTATTATAAATCTTTGCCTATTTGAACATTGTTATTTTTTCCCAAATCATTCTTCTATTTTTCTTCTTTTAGTTTTTGATTTAAGAAAATAAGGTCTTATTTTTACTCTCCAGTGTCCTTATTATTGTTTTTATTTGCCGTTTTATTCCTTCTAGCTTAGTCTTCATTGCTGAAAAGATTGTTTTATTTTCTTTTCCAGAGGTTCAGTTTTCCTTTTAGTTGTTTTGGGGTTGTGTCTTCCTGGTATGATGTCATTGTTTGTAGGAGTGCCATTTTGCTCCATATTCTCTTTTCTTTGTCTAGGTCATGCCTGCAGTGTTTTCGTATATTTATTTTCAATGTTAAATTATATTCATTAAATTTTAGAAGGAATTATGATACACGATAATTTTTTTGTAACTTTAGCCAGTCCCCTTTTCTGTTGTTTTCAAGTAGTCTTTGAAAATGTGGCAAATTACATTCTGAAATACACCAGTGTTATCTCTCTTATTTTTATCCACTTTCTTCATCTCTGTTTTCCCTTTTCTACTCAATTTTGATTCTATTCCCAGGAGATTTCCTTTCATGAGGAGCCTTTCCTGGGGAGGATCTCTGGTTGTCAGTTTTGAGATTTTGTAGGTTATAACCTGCTTTAGCAACTTCAGACATTGCTAAGGACCTTGGCACTAACCCACTGTTGGATATGTGGTGTACTGTTATCTGGGGATTTGGAGACATTTAAACACTGCACAGCCATTACCACCATCTTCTTAAAATTACCCCCAGAAAATTCTTGAGATTTTTAGGTGCTACCTGGTTAGGTTTGTTTTGGTGCTTCACGTTGAGTTTTTTTGTTTGTTTGGTTGGTTGTTTTTTTTGGCAGAGAATTCCTGACTTTTTCTCACTCTGCCTTTTCAGGGTTTGTGTCCACTTCCAATTACCTATGTTAAAATTTTCTGTTTATTTGAATGAACTCTGACTGATACTATTATAATTTTTTTAAGATAGTATTTGGAAGAAAGAGGGGCTTTAAGTATATGTCAGAAAAATAATAGCAAGTTTTTGGTGTTATAATAAAAGGTAGAATTAAAATTCTAGAAAACCATAAAAAGGATTTTATTGATGAGGCATGTACAGTGGGGAGTTGAAGTCCTTTCTTTATTTCCCTTCTTTGGAAAAAGTTAGAGGTACTGATTACATTTAGAGTTGGTTATTTAAAAAAATGTGTAAAAAAATAGTCTCAGCAGCTGTTGAAAGAAAATTCAAATAACAGGGCTTATTTTGAGCATGGAGTGACTTATTTA
The DNA here is from genome assembly GCF_002201575.2 of Neomonachus schauinslandi. NCBI lineage: Eukaryota > Metazoa > Chordata > Mammalia > Carnivora > Phocidae > Neomonachus > Neomonachus schauinslandi. Next base: position 32,033,935 of record NC_058407.1, read on the forward strand.
TTCATAAGTGTAAAAGATTTTTGAACTATTTCAAACCTATGGTGGGTTATTAATTTAACAGAAGTTTCTTGATCCCCTATTCAATGTTTAATATATACAAATTAAATAAGTATACAAATTTATATGGTAAAATATTTTATAGGAAGAACTATCTGGCCATTAAAACCCATGATATTTATTTAAATGTTAGAAATAATAAAAGCTATTAAAAAGAAGCACTGTTGCTGTGTTGTTTTTTGTGATGTCCCATTTTTTTTAAAGATTTTATTTATTTATTTGACAGAGAGAGAGAGCACAAGTAGGCAAAGAGGCAGGCAGAGGGAGAGGGAGAAGCAGGCTCCCCGCTGAGCAGAGAGCCAGACATGAGACTTGATCCTGGGACCCTGGGATCATGACCTGAGCTGAAGTCCGATGCTTAACCGACTGAGCCACCCAGGCACCCTCAATGTTTTATAAATTAAACTTTTAGAAAAGAAAACCACAGTTTGGTCATTGGAGTTTGAGAGACCAAAACAATGACCTTCACTTTCCTCTCCCATGTTCTGAACCACTTGAAAAAATAAGTGAAAGCAGACAGGCAGATGGAGATAAATACCTTTTTTTCTTACTGAAGATGCTGATACAGGGGAACATAGGCATGTGACAATAATGAGCTTCCTAATACTAAATGCCAGATTTATACAGATTTACACACAGCAAACTTGACTGTGGCCTGTGTAGAGGCTGCTTTTAGACAACAGGCTTGAGCAATGAAATGCAGAGCAAGGCAAAAGGGCCCACAGTGACCACCTTGCTGAATACAGACAGGCCTATCGGATGAACCACTTCCAAATATCCATAAGCCCTAACTAGCCAATGGGCTACTTACAACCAGACACAGTTACCAAAAAAGGGGAAATTCCAACATCCCTATATCTCCTCATTTTCCCCCTTTAAAAACAGCCCTTAGCCACTGCCTCCTAGACAGTCTCTCCTCTGCTGTCCTGCCCACTGCTCTCTTGCCATGTATTCAATAAACTTCTATCTCCTTTGTTCTGCCTTGGGTGAATCCTTTCACCAGTCATGCCACCGGCTTCCATCTGATCCTTGCCCCACATTTGGGCACCCCAAACCGATCGGATCAGGAGAGACCCCACAGTCTGGTCTTCGCTCCTGTAAAATTTGTAGCAAGGAGGAGCAAAAGAGAATGTGTATTTCCTGTGGATTAATTGGGTTCCAAAATGAAGGAAGAGGGAAGGTTGAGCATAGCACACTGATCATAATCTAAAACACACCAATCAGATGACTTGCACTACCCGGAGAGAGCATTAATAGGTAAAGGAGGAGTGTTATTCTAATGTTGCCTTAACAGAAGGCAACATCAGGTGTAACAGTTTCACCTTGACCACATTATGATTTAGACTTTAAAACAGTATAGTATCCATAATAAGCATTGGTAATTTTGAAGTTGAATTTATTTGTAGTTGAATTTAGAAGGATTAGAGAATTGACTAGATGAATGATATTTATTTACTGCTTAAATTTTTTTGCTTTGGGAAAATGATTTAGTTTCTTTTTTGTCTTTTAAATATCAGAGGAAGTTTGAATCGATCTCTCTTCCTTCAATATTGTTTGATTGCCAGAAAAAGTATTTCAAAACTGTTTCATTGACCCTGAATCAGCTTGTAATGCTTAAAGTGAGAGCTTAACTAAGACTTTTTTTTTTTTTTTTTGGTTTTTTAGATGGTGCTTTTCCTTCTCCGGTAGAAAAAATATTTTTAAAAATATGGGCTGACTTCAAAATTTTCATCTTCTAAATAACTGCTTCAGGTTTTTCAGAGCACTGTAAGACTTCAGATCTTGCAGGGCTACGAAGAAACAATGTGACAGATATCAGAGCTCTTTATACATAAATAGAAAAACAAAACAAAACAAAACAAAAAACAATTACTATGTAGTTAAAGGGCTTTGAAAAAGACCTTAGTAACATTCTTAACCAAATTGCAAAGATAGACATAACATAGGTCTTTTTAGATGTAAATAAATTGAGAATCTTGAGATGAGATAATCTTGTTTTATCTACATAGCTCTAAATCCCATGGCGAGTATACTTATGAGAGAGACACAGAGAGGAGAAGGTGATGGAGCCAAAGCCCACGAAGACTGGGGCAGTACCAGAAGGTGGAAGATGCAAGGAACAGATTCTCCTCTAGAATTTCTGTAGGGAGGGTGGCCCTGCTATCACTTTGATTTCAGACTTCTGGCCTCCAAGACTGTGAGAGAATAAATTTCTGTTGTTTTAAGCTACCCAATCTATGATAATTTATTATAGCAACCATAGGAAAATAATATATTATCCAAAGTTAAGTCTTTAATGGGTGAATTTTTTAATTCCAACAAATCCTATTGATTTATGTATGTAGCATATATCTTTAATTTAAAACTTCAAATATCCCCGCTTAGTGATAGTCAGCTGCTACATGGAGGCATACAAGTGAGCTTTTATGTGTTTGGCAGGTATCCCCTCTGCATATTCAGTCTGCCACATAAAAGGCACCAATAACCAGGAAGTGAATAAAATAAAACCACAAAACCTAGTAGGTTTAAAAAATAAAGGAAAAATGTTTTTCATTTCCCCTGATTTCTGCTCCACTGGTCTCCACACATTAAGGGGGTCTGCTATATAGGACGTGTGTCTGTCAGGGTTACATCAAAGAAACAGAACCAGTAGGGAGATAAGTATTAAGAGATTTCATGTGAAGAATTGGTTTATGTGATTGTGGTGCCTGGAAAGGCAATTCTAAAATCTGGAGGTCAAGCTGTCAGGAGGGGTAGATTGAAACTCTTAAGCACAAGCTGAAGCTGCTATCCAAAAATCAAATTTCTTCTTAAGGGGAGCCTAAGCCTTCTTCTTATAGGTCCATTCAGTTGTGTGAGTCAGGCAATCCAGATGGTCTAGGATGATTCTCCTTACTTAACATAAACTGATTATAAACTACCTATAAAATACCTTCACAGCAAAACCTACATTAGTGTTTGGATAACTACTGATTGTAGCCTCACAAGCTGACACCTACAACTGGGCCATCACAGGTGGAGGGAAAAGTATAATTACCATGCCCTCATTCAGAGTTCTTTAGGCTGAGGCATAGTAAATGTTGGACATAAAGAAAATATAAGATTGAAATTTTGAACTGCATTAAATTGTCCTAATATTTTATTTTACCTAAAAGTAACTTGGAAATTAAGGCTTCAAACACAGCCTTAAAGGACATGACAAATTATTCATGTATTCATTCAACAAAGATTTTTTTTTTTAAAGATTTTATTTATTTGACAGAGAGAGATACAGCGAGAGAGGGAACACAAGCAGGGGGAGTGGGAGAGGGAGAAGCAGGCTTCCCGCGGAGCAGGGAGCCCGATGTGGGGCTCAATCCCAGGACCCTGGGATCATGACCTGAGCTGAAGGCAGATGCTTAACAACTGAGCCACCCAGGCGCCCCTCATTCAACAAAGATTTATTGAACATGTGCTATATGCCAAACGGTTCTGGGTGTTTTGAATGGATCGCAGGACATAACAAAGGTCCCTATGGTCGTGGATATAACGTTGCAGTAGGAGAAGACACACAATAAACCATAAATATAAAAATAAGTAAATTGTATTCTGGGTTAGAAGGTAAAAAGTGGTAAAAAAAAAAAAAGGTAAAAAGTGCTATGGCAAAACAAACACATGAGTACAAGTTAAAGAAGATCAGGTATTTGATAGGGAGAGCAATTTCATTTTCAAATAAAGCATTCGGGGTGGACCTCAGTGAAGGGATAGGACTTAAATAAAGACCTGGGAGTTAAAGAAGAACATTTCAGGAAGAGGGAACAGCTATGCAAACTCCTGTGAGAGGAGCATGACTATCATGTTTAAGTAAGAAGATAGAGGTCAGAAGACAGTGGGAGAGGAGAGCAGAAAAGTAGCCAGGGCAAGCAGTAGGGGTGGTGTGAGATGATGTAGGCAGTTTAGGCTGTTGTAGGACAATCGGCCTTCTGTCCACTACAGGGTTTTGAGCAGAGTAATGACATTGGCAGAGCATAACTGAAGGCTGCTACTGAGGAACATACAAAAGGTTTTGTATTTGTGTCCCTCACTGCCTACTCCCCACAATTCAGGGTACTTTGTAAATTTGCTGTAGGCAAGGTGGAAATCAGAATTTACACATCAATTAAAGATATTTTAGCCTCTGAATCTTTTCAATTTATTATTTTTTAAAAATTGTAATCCCGGTGTAGTTAACATACAGTATTAATTAGTTTCAGGTGTACAATATAGTAATTCAACAGTTCCATGTATTATTCAGGGCCCATCCAGATAAATGTATTCTTAATCCCCTTCACTTAGTTCACCCATACTCCCACCCACCCCTCTAGTAACCATCTGTTTGTTCTCTATAGTTAAGACTCTGTTTTTTGGTTTGTCTCTCTTTTTTCCCCTTTGTTTGCTCTCTTTCTTAAATTCCACACATGGATGAAATCATATGGTATTTATCTTTCACTGACTGGCTTATTTCACTTACCATTATATTCTCTAGATCCATCCATGTTGTTTCAAATAACAAAATTTTGTTATTTTTTTGTGGTTGAATAATATAATATAATATATATATTATGTGTATTATACACACACACACACACACACACACACATATATATACCCCACATCTTCTTTATCCACTCGTTTAATTGATGGGCACTTGGGCTGCTTCCATAGTTTGGCTATTGTAAATAATGTTGCAGTAAACATAGAAGTGCATATATATCCCTTCAAATTAGTGTTTCATATTCTTTGGGTAAATATCCAGTAGTGCAATTGCTGGATCATAGAGTAGTTCCATTTTTAATCTTTGGGAGCACCTCCATCGTGTTTTCCACAGGGGCTGTACTGGTTTGCATTCCCACCAACATTTCACAAGGGTTCCTTCTTCTCCACATCCTCACTAACACTTGTTTCTTGAATTTTTGATTTTAGCCATTCTGACAGGTGTGAGGAGATATGTGATTGTGGTTTTGATTTGCATTTCCCTGATGATGAATGATATTGAGCATCTTTTCATGTGTCTGTTGGCCATATGTATTCCTTCTTTGGAGAAATGTCTGTCTGTGCCTTCTGCCCATATTTTTAATTGGATTATTTGGTTTTTGGATGTTGAGTTGTATAAGTTCTTTAGCCCTCTATCATATATGTTATTTGCAAATATCTTCTCCCATTTTTAGTTTTCTTGGTTGTTTTCTTTGCTGTGCAGCAGTTTTTTGTTTTGTTGTAGGTCCAATAGTTTATTTTTGGTTTCATTTCTCATGCCTCAGGAGACATATCTAGAAGGATGTTGCTATCACCAATGTCAGAGAAATTACTGCCTGTGCTCTCTTCTAGGATTTTTATGATTTCAGGACTCACATTTAGGTCCTTAATCCATTTTGAGTTTATTTTTGTGTATGGTGTAAGAATGTGGTCTAGTTTCATTCTTTTGCATGGAGCTGTCCAGTTTCCCCACATTTGTTGAAGAGACTTCTTTTTCCCAATGTATATTTTTGCCTCTTTTGTCAAAGATTAATTGACCATATAATTGTGGGTTTATTTCTGGGCTTTCTATTCTGTTCTATTGATCTGTGTGTCTATTTTTGGGCCAGTACAGTTTTGATTACCATGGCTTTGTAATACAACCTGAAGTCTAGAATTATGATACCTCCAGTTTTCTTTTTCTTTTTCAAGATTGCTTTGGCTATTTGAGGTCTTTTGTGGTTCCATATAAATTTTAGGTTTGTTTGTTCTAATTCTGTGAAAAATACTGTTGCTATTTTGATAGTGATTGCATTAAATCTAGATTGCTTTGGGCAGTATAGACATTTAACAATATTTATTCTTCCAATCTATGAGCATGTAATATTTTCCAATTCTTTGTGTCGTCTTTAATTTCTTGTATCAGTGTTTTATATTTTTCAGAGTACAAGTCTTTCACCTCCTTGGTTAAGTTTATTCTTATATTTTATTGTTTTTGGTGCAGTTATAAAGGGGATTATTTTCTTAATTTCTCTTTCTACTGCTTCAGTATTGGTGTATAGAAATGAAACAGATTTCTGTACATTGATTGTATCTTGTGACTTTACCAAATTCATTTATCAGTTCTAGTAGTTTTTTAGTGGAATCTTTAGGGTTTTCTATATATAGCATCATGTCATCTGCAAATAGTGAGAATTTTACTTCTTCCTTACAAATTTGGATGCCTTTTATTTCTTTTTGTTGTCTGAATGCCATGACTAGGACTTCCGGTACTATGTTGAATAAAAGTGGTGAGAGTAGACGTCCTTGTCTTATTCATTACCTTTGGTGAAAAGCTTTAGTTTTTCACCATTAAGTATGATATTGGCTGTGGGTTTTTCATCTGAGGCCCTTGTTGTTGAGGTATGTTCTTTCTAGACCTACTTTGTTGAGAGTTTTTGTCATGAATGAATGTTGTACTTTGTCAAATGTTTTTTCTGCATCTATTGAAATGATCATATGGTTTTTTGTCCTTTCTCTTACTGATGTGACATATCATGTTGATAGCTTTACACATATTAAACCACATTTCCATTTCAGGATTAAATCCTACTTAATCATGATATATGATTTTTTAAAATGTATTGTTTGACTCGGTGTGCTAATATTTTGTTGAGTATTTTTGCCTCTGTGTTCATGAGAGATATCAGCCTGTAGTTCTCTTTTTTTGTTGTTGTGTCTTTACCTGGATTTGGTATCAGGGTCATGCTGGCCTCATAGAATGAATTTGGAAGTTTTCCTTCCTCTTGTATTTTTTTTGAATAGTTTGAGAAGAATAGATATTAACTCTCCTTTAGATGTTTGGTAGAATTTGCCTGTGAAGCCGTTTGCTCTTGGACTTTTGTTTGTTAGGATTTTTTGATTACTGATTGAATTTCATTGCTTGTTATCAGTCCATTCAAATTTTCTCTTTCTTCCTGCTTCAGTTTTGGTATGTTATATATTTCTAGAAATTTATCCATTTCTTCTGGGTTGTCCAATTTGTTGGCATGTAATTTTTCATAATATTCCCTTATAATCCTTTGTATTTCTGTAGTGTTGGTTGTAATTTTCTCCTCTTTCATTTGTGATTTTGTTCATTTGAGTCCTCTCTCTGTTTATTTGTTTATTATTTTGTCTAGAGGTTATCAGTTTTGTTCATCTTTTCAGAGAAAGAGCTCCTAGTTTCATTGGTCTATTCCATTATTTTCTTAGTTTCTATATCATTCATTGCTACTCTAATCTATTTCCTTCCTTTTGCTGGGTTTGGGTTTCATTTGTTCTTTTTCTAGCCCCTTTAGATTTAAGGTTAGGATGCTTATTTGAGATTTTTCTTGCTTGATGTAGGCCTGTATTGCTATAAACTTCCCTCTTAGTACCACTTTTGATGCATCTCAAAGATTTTGGACTGTTGTATTTTTATTTTCATTTGTTTCTATGTAATTTTTTATTTCTTCTTAGATTTATTATTTGACCCATTCATTGTTCAGTAGCATGTTATTTAAGCTCCATGTGTTTGTGCTCTTTCCAGATTTTTTCTTGTGGTTGGAAAAGATGTTTGGTATGCCTTTGATCTTTTTGAGTTTGTTGAGACTTGTTTTGTGGCCTAACATGTTATTTGTTCTGGAGAATGTTCCATGTGCACTTGGGAAGAATGTGTATTCTGTTGCTTTAAGATGGAATGTTCTGAATATGTCTGTTAAATCCATCTGTTCCAGTGTGTCATTCAAAGCCACTGTTTCCTTGTTGATTTTCTGGTTGGATGTTCTGTCCATCCATGTAAGTGGGGTGTTAAAGTCCCCTACTATTATGTATTACTATTGATTATTTCCTTATGATAGATGCTCCTACGTTAGGTGCATAAGTATTCGCAATTGCTATATTCTCCTGATGGATTGTCCCCTTTATTATTAGTGTCCTTCTTTGTCTTTTGTTATAGTCTTTGTTTTAAAGTCTATTTTGTCTAAGTATTGCTACCCCAGCTTTCTTTTGACATCCATTTTCATCATAAATATTTCTCCATCCCCTCACATTCAATCTGCATCTGTCTTTTGGTCTGAAATGAGTTTCTTGTAGGTTGCATATAGATAGGTCTTATTTTGTTTTGTTTTATTTTATCCATTCCATCACTCTCTGTCTTTTGATTGGAACATTAATTCCATTTACATTCGAAGTCATTATTAATAGATATGTATTTATTGACATTTTGATATTTGTTTTGTGGTTGTTTTTGTAGTTTTTCTCTGTCTCTTTCTTCTCTTGCTCTTTTTCAAGAGTTTGCTGGCTTGCTGGCTTTCTTTAGTGATATACTTGGATACCTTTCTTTTTATTCTTTGCATATTATTACTGGTTTTTGATTTGCAGTTACCATTAGGTTTGTACATAACATCTTCTGAATATAGCAGTCTATATTAAATTGATGGTACTTAAGTTTGAACCCATTCTTTACTCTTCTCTCCCCACATTTTAGGTATATGTTGTCATATTTTACGTCCTTTTATTTTGTGAATCCCTTGACTGATTTTTACAGATATACTTATTTTTACTGCTTTTGTGTTTCCTACTTTTCTTACTCTTCCTTATGGTCTTTCCTTTCCACTCAAAGAGTCCCTTTTAACATTTCTTGTAGGACTGGTTTAGTGTTTGTGAACTCCTTTAGTTTTTGTTTGCCTGAGAAACTCTATCTCTCCTTCTGTTCTGAATCATAGCTTTGCCAGATAGAGTATTCTTGACTGCAACTTTTTCCTTTTCAGCACTTTGAATATATCATACCACTCTTTTCTGGGCTGCAGAGTTTCTGCTGAAAAATCTGCTGATAGCTTTATGGGGTTTCCCTTGAATATAACTGTCTTCTTTTCTCTTGCTGCTTTTAATTTTTTTTCTTTTCTTTATTGCTGCTTAATTACTATGTGTCTTGGAGTGAACCTCCTTAGGTTGATTTTGTTGGGGGATCTCTCTACCTCCTGGGTGTGGATATCTGTTTCTTTCCTCAGATTAGGGAAGTTTTCAGCTATTATTTCTTCAAGACAGTTTTCTGCCCTATTTTCTCTCTTTTCCTTTTCTTTCTCCCCCTTCTCCCTTCTTCCTCTCCTCCTCCTTCTTATTTTTTCTTCTTTTCTTCTGGGATCCCTATAATGCTAATGTTATTATACCTGGTAGAGTTCCTGAGCTCTCTAAGTCTATTCTCATTTTGCATATTTTTTTCTCTCACCTGCTCAACTTGATTACTTTCCATTACTCTATATTCCAGTTCACTAGTTCATTCCTCTGCTTCCTCTACCCTGCTATTCATTCCATCCAGTATATTTTTCATTTCATTTGTTATGTTCTTCATCTCTGATTGGTTCATTTTCTCTTTGTTAAGAGTCTCATTGATGTCCTCAAATCTTTTCTGAAGTCCAGTGAGCATCTTCTTGATCATTACATTAAATTCTCTAGCAGGCTTATTACTTAGATCTGCTTTGCTTGTCTCTTGCTGTGGTTTGGTCCTATTCTTTCATTTGTGACATATTTTTCTGTTTCCTCATTTTGTCTAAATCTTGGTCTGTTTCTGTGTAATAGGAAAGTCAGTTTCATCTCCTGCTCTTGGCCATATGAAGAAGAGGTCCTGTAGTGCCCTGAAGTGTGGTGTCCTCTGTTCAGTAGAACCTGGAGCATCAGTTGGTGTCTCCCATGTATGTTGCATGTGCCCTGGTCTTGTGTCCTGGCTGGTTTTTCCTTCAGTGCAGTCATCTGCAATGGCTCTCTTTGCCTGTTGTGCAGAGTTTTTGTTTCTCAGCGAGGGTGGAGCATACGGTTTTCACAGGTTGTGCATTGGCCTGCTAGGAAATTAGTCCTGCCTTAGCATCTGGGAGGGGCTGGCTTGGGCAGATCCGCAAAGCAGCTGGGTGCCCACTTTGAACAAAGTGTACCTTGGGCTTCTGAAGGGCCAACCGCTTCTGTTGCCACCACCATTGCAGCCCACTGCTGCCACTGCAGCTGGGACCAAGACCCCCAAAAATGCCCAAGTCAAGAGTCAGCAAGTTTTGTGCTAGTCTTCTAGTGGTGGATACCTGCCATGCTGAGACTGAGGTAAACATAACTGGGAAGGATGGATCGGCCAAAGTGTGGTGGGGTGGGACTTGGTGTAAGCAAGTTAAGTAGTGAGTGTGGATGCTGCACTGTTTCCCACGGGTGACTGTGTGTTTATGCTGGGGAAGAAGGGGGAGATGGTGCCTTCTAGCTCCTTTGTTCCTGAAGAAGTCCTTCAGCAATCTTTGCCCCTCCAGGACATACTCTGAAATGAGTAAACAACTCTCTCTCCCATATATACCAGGCGTTTTTGAAACTGCTCTTTCTATGCTGTAACTTTGTGGGCTGTCTGTCATGCTGTCTCTTTAAGGTCAGGAACTCAGTTTCCTATTGTCTTTCAGGCTCTCTCAGAACTGAGCCCACTGATTTCTAAAATTCTAGGCTTTAAGTCCCGCTGGTTGTAACTCACGAAATTTGGCCCCTTTCCTTTCAAAGGCAAATGTTATGGGGCTTCATCTTCCTTGTGCAGGCTCCTCAATATGATAGTCTATTTCTCTTCCCTTTCCAAGCCCATGGCTCTCTCCCCACCAGGGTGGTCTGTTTGGCTCCCCACTGTGTCTCCGCCCTTCCTACCCTCTTCAACGTGGCCTCTTCTCTACCTTTAGTTGTGGAATTTGTTCTACCAGTATTCAGGTTGTTTTCTGCATTATTTAAACTGATGTGAGTGTTATCTAGTATCTATGGGAAGAGATGAGCTTAGGGTCCTCTTACTCTGCCATCTTTCCAGGTTTTCCCAAATCATGTCAATTTAATTCTTTTATAGGATGGCACAACAATCGAGTATCTAATAGACTTTAAGTCTTTAATCAATACCAGACACCAATGTTGCTTATACTCAAAAGGTAAAGAAAATGTACCTTTGAGTATGATCTAGTCATTAAAAGGACACAATTTTCATGTGAGAAGCCATCATAGTATTTATAGCAACTGTAATTCTGGCTGGATAGAGAGAAATATACTGCAGAATTAAAAGATGCTGAGGAAACATGGCATATTTTGGATTCTTTATTTGTACAAAGACCCTGAAGAGCTTAGTGGCAGGAGGAATTCCCCCCCCCCCCCCGCAAGAGCTCATATTGCATCCCTAAGTGTCAGCATAGTGGTGGCAAGGCTGCTGCAGCCTAGCTGATCTTTGACCTTGAGGGTACTCAGCATAAAGCCAAGGAGAGTATCAAAAGGTGGAAGCAAGACTTAAGATTTCATCCCTTGCCTCTTGCTTTCTGTGACTAAGATGTCAAGTTCCTGTTTTCACTAAGCCATCTACAGTGTAGCAGACAGAGCTTTGGGATATTTAATAGCTTATTTGCAGTGTGTCGAATTGTGAATGTGTGCACAAACATGTAAACGGAAAAGGGATGTGGCATCTGAGGGGCTTGTGAAGTAGGTGGGTGAATTCCACATAAATAAAAGCAAACCTTGTCTAAGATCATTTCTGTCATTGCAAATCAATACCCTCCCCATTAAACTGGTTTAGAATTATGAACTAAATTAGAGATTTTAATGTGCCTTTAGGGTTTAAGGGCTGTGGTATACCTCTGCACAGGTGTTGTTTATTTACCTGCCTGGCAAAAATTTATCTTCCTGATAGATCTAACAGGATATTTTAATCATTTAACACTTTTAAAGGAGGTCAACTTTTCCCAAAAATACTCTCTAGGAAAAGACTTTTTTGGATTTTATGCAGAGAGGGAAGGATCCAGCTAAAGTAATAAGAAAACCAAAAGCAAACCTTCACAATTGAGCCCTTATCTTCAGTAAGACATGGTTAAAACACAGTGCACAAAATATAATGGCTGATATGTTTGTGTTCCAAGGATGAAGCATTTTTTACGTGTGACCGCTTGTTTGAACTGTGAAAGTCTTCATTTATATTAGAAACTGATGTAGTACATGTATATGAACTTACAGTGGGTTACTCACTAAGAAAAATAACTTAAGTTTTCTGAGTAATTAGCATCTCTCTTCTTAGGTGATATTTCAGATTGCTTTTAAATGATTTTTTCTTTTGGATTATAGAATAAATGCCAATCTTGAAAAGACTGTTTTTAAGCACCGATTTCTCCTTGGTCAGGAAAGGAAAAATAAACAAAGAGAATCATGAAAAGAACACCAACATAATATTCATTAGGGTTGAGTTTGGAAAAATATTTGAAATAACTGCCACCTATTTTTTTTTTTTCCAATGTGACTCGAACAACTGGGGGAGAAAAAGGAATTATTAACGCACTATTGCCTGAGTGCTAACCCGTATATGGTGCCCTCTGTTCTATCTCAGGCAGACATGATTAAATGGTGTTTGTTTTTTTAGTTGTATGGAACTTGGGGATGTCATAAACATTACACAGGTACTAAGCCTTCCATCCCTTTTCACTGCCTTTCCCGCACAACCCCAAAAATGAAATGCTAAGTTCTGTCACCTGGGGGTAGTTATAATAACCACAGCTGCTGATATTGCCAGCGGCAGGAAAGAACTGGATCAAGGAAAATGTGACCCAAAGTACATGACTTTAAACTCCAGTTGTGACAGCTAATGTAATCACTGCTGGAGGAAAATGAGTCCCTTGACTAAACTCACCCTGATTTGTTATCTGACTAAAAATGTCTGGTGGAGGGAAAAGTCAACATTTGTGGGCATGCTTGGCTGTTGTACATAAATTTGATGATTGAGACTTGAGAATGACTCTTGAGATATTATAGACAGTGGGATCTGACATGTACTTTAGAATATGTTACCTGTTGATAGCATAACCATTAAAGCTTAGATTTTATGGTAGAAATAAAGACCATAGACAAAGAATTAAAAAAAAGAAAAAACAACCCTAACACTTTGCCATAATTAAGAACTACATTTATGGAAGAAATGTAACTCATTAAGATTACAGGCTTTTAAAATTTTTTACATGGATACAACCAGAGGGCTTTCTTAAGCCTCAGCCTGTGATCAGTAGACCAGGCTTTGTGATTCTCTGGGAAAGGAAGAGATAGCATGTGATTCTTCTCAGATAAAGGGAAGTGAAACTTGCATTAGTAAAGGTCAAAAAGACTATTAGAAACCTATGCTAATAATATATGTTTGAAAACAGTTATATTATTCAATCAAGTGATTAGGCTCAACCATTTTGTTGGGACTTTTTCTTTCTACTGACAGTGTCTATTATTACAGAGGAGCTGATTTCCTCATTGATGTATAATAATTGTTTCTAAAATCTGAATTTTTACATCAAATGAACACATTTCCATTTAACTCTGAGTACTTCCTCAACTATTATTGTATTATAGAGATTCTGGAAAACAAAATATTTTTTTTGGAATTTAAAGGTGGTGGTTCTGACTAGTCAATGACTCGACATACCTATAAAGAAGTGGGCCTGACTTTTCTTGTGAAACCTGTAATTTTATTCAGAAGTCAAATAACTTTTTTTTTTAAAGAATTTTTCAAGCAAGGGTTGAATCATTGGAAAAAGTAATGGATTCCTGAGTCAGTTGCTTTAAAGGCCAGTATTCACTTGGTTGAATAAAGTCTGAGATGTTTTAGTTCAATATTCAAAATGTACTTGTTAGCCTACTACCAGCCATAATTGCTAGATTCTGAGTCAACAGTAATAAACAATACAGCCTTTCATAACACTATTTACTATTATCTCTTTTTTATTATTAATTTTTATTCAAGTATAATTAACATACATTGTAATATTAGTTTCAGGGGTACAATATAATGATTGAACAATTCTATACATTACTCAGTGCTCATCAAGATAAATATACTCTTAATCCCCCACCTCTCCTCTGGCAACCACTAGTTTGTTCTCTGTATTTAAGTGTCTGTTTTGTTTTGTTTTATTAAAGAAATACATTTTTATTTTTTTTATTTTTATTTTTTAAAGATTTTTTATCTCAAACCTGAGAGATTATTATTATTTGAGACAGAGAGAATGAGAGAGAGTACATGAGAGGGGGGAGGGTCAGAGGGAGAAGCAGGCTCCCCGCTGAGCAGGGAGCCCGATGCGGGCCTCGATCCCAGGACTCCAGGATCATGACCTGAGCCGAAGGCAGTCGCTTAACCAACTGAGCCACCCAGGTGCCCCAAGAAATACATTTTTAAAAAAGAAATCAATTTAGACTCTATAATGTTGCAAAGTCCTTCTTAATAGAAGGTACATATACATGACTTTCATTTATTGAACAAATAGGTATTGAGAATAGCTCTCTGTAAGGTATTGTGTATTAGGTAGCAGATACCAAGATAAATGAAGCATGGCCCCTGACCTCAGGAAGTTTAAGATCTAGAGAGAGATATATTCCCATAACTATGATAGAAGGTGGCACAGAAAATAAGATGGTCGACTTAAAATGTAAAATAATATATTTCATAATTTATTAAAATCTGCATGTAGGAAGGAAATGAAGGGGGCACTCACATCCCTGTTTTTTAATTCATCTAATTAAAAGTTTCCTTTTTATAAAATGATACCACTCAGGATTTGAAAATTATCTTGTGATATTCCAGCAGGGAGGGGAGAAGAATTGATTAGATTTAGAAAAGGCTGATATTCCAGACATCAAACGTAAGCTTCAAAATGTCTTTCTAAAAAAAAAAAAAAAAAAAAAAAGAGTGCTGTTTACATATATTTCAATGCTGCCACAGTGTTCTCTCTCAGTTTCCTGAAGATATAAATTTACTTCTCTTACTGAAGGATCTGTCATGCTTGGTGTAATAGTGCCTAGTTTCTTTATCAAGAATAGTCTGTAATAAGTAGGTGGAAGCTGAATTACCTAGAACCTGCCAATCTTATTTCCACCAAAGGGCTCATACTCTTGCTTTGACCTGGGCCTGGAATGTTTTTTTCCAAAAGTCCAATATTCCACCTCTCTGCTCAAATATCACCTCCTAAAAAGCTGTTTGTGAAACCCTGCTGAAACACTCCCATCTATCTGCCACGTCAACTCTATTTTCTTTATTTTGTTTCATTTTCATCTTAGAATTTCTTAAATTCCAAAGCTGTATTATTTACTATTTTGTTTACCTTTTAATTATTTCTGTCCTCACTAGAATATGGACTGTATTAAGGCATGAACTGTATCCTTACTGCATATGACACATATTAGTCTTCAGTAACTATTAGTTAATATATAGTATATATATTTATCTGGTTAAAGGTTAATAATCTAGGCTGAAATTCAGTTGCATGTGGGTAACTAACTCCTCAGAAATTTGTTTTTTTTTTTTTAAGATTTTATTTATTTTTGACAGAAAGAGAGAGTGTACAAGCAGGCGGAGCGGCAGGCAGAGGGAGAGGGAGAAGCAGGCTCCCTGCTGAGCAGGGAGCCCGATGCGGGGCTCGATCCCAGGACCCTGGGATCATGACCTGAGCTGAAGGCAGACGCTTAACCATCTGAGCCACCCAGGCACCCCTCCCCAGAAATTCTTAATCTCACATACATCTCTCAAAACCTCACTTCAGGATTTTATTAGGAACACAAATTTTTTTTTTAAAGATTTTATTTATTTGACAGAGAGAGACACAGTGAGAGAGGGAACACAAGCAGAGGGAGGGGGAAAGGGAGAAGCAAGCTTCCTGCGGAGCAAGGAGCCTGATGCAGGGCTCGATCCCAGGACCCTGGGATCATGACCTGAATTGAAGGCAGACACTTAATGACTGAGCCACCCAGGCGCCCCAGGAACACAAATTTTTTCCCAGAAGAGGGTTATGAATCCTATGACACAAAAAAACCATTCTTTCCCAGATCAGGTTTGAGATAATTTTTCCTTAACACAAGTAAAGGACAGCCAGCTACTCACTATGGCATAATTAGAATGGGGAGGTTGACCCATTGTCTATCATGAGTTTAACAGGCTGGTCGTGATCTAGAACTGTCCTTCAGATTTCTTATAGACCAGATTTTGTATCCACACCAGAAATTATTTATCTCACAGATATCTTCATACCTGTGAGATAAATTTGTTACTTTAAATTAGGAGGCCAGACACTTGAATTATTAGGCCAGCACATTTTCTCTCAGAAAGCATGCTACTGGGAAATCAAATGATAATCAAAACAAACAGAATCAGAATAAGGGAAATTAGGTGATTCATGTGTTTGCTGACATCGATTACTGATAGTCTAATGTATCCATTTTCATGATATAGATATTATTGCTAAAGTTTACTTAACTCATTAATGAGGGAATTTGAAGGATTAGAAATGTAGTTTAAAGGAAGATATAATAACTGGGATTTAATGTAGTCAGTTAAAAAATCCTAAATTAGATAAAAACTAATGTACCATGGGACAATAAAACCATAACTTTTGGTGTTATTTTTTTGGGGGGGACAGATAAAAATCATTGAATATTATCAATTTTCTTAATTATGACATAGAGATTTTCCTCCAAATCAGTATAAATAGTATATCAAAGTGCCATTCTCTAGTATCAGATAATTCTTAGGCAGACTTGTTAGACAATTAAAAATTCACACACACCCACAAAAATTCACACACATGGGGGAAAGTGTGAATACTTTCTCCTCATAATATGTTTTTTTTCTGTGATTTCCCTTTTCCATGCTCCCTAGTCTTGCTATGTCCCTTTCTGATGGACTCATTTCTTTATAGTGTAGGTTGATACTTTCAAACAGTGGTCACGGGTAACTGTTTGTTGCCTGGGGGTTGAGAAGGCCATTCAGTCACTTTTAACTGGCTAGGCATACCTCTTCCTTAACATTTGACTTACTGCTTTTAACTCTCACAAGATGATTTTATAGGCTTTAAGTTCTTGGGAGATAATTCATTTGAACTCCCAGGTACTTAACACAGGATTGGCTACAGTCCTATGGTAAAGAAAGTCAGGACGGATATGGGGAAAAACCAATACAATTTTTGAGGGTAGAATTGGACCAAACATGATTCTGATATTGGGCCTAGGGAAATGGAATCAGGGGAACATTAAGGGAAAATAAAAATCTGGAGAGAAAGACGATTTAGGAAGGAACTTAAGTTTAGTTTCCTTTAATAAACTATCTCTGAAAATGGCATATAAAAAAGAATATGTAAGTATAGTTATGACATTCAATAATGTATGATATTCAAAGAGGTACTATAGTAAGGAAATGTCTCAAGTTTTCAGAGAAAAAACTGCTTAGGGAGTAGTTAGCTTCTGATAACTATATTTTGTGGTAGTGGGATTGGGAGTTATTTCTTTTTCTTTATGCTTTTCTTTGTTTTCCAAGTTTTTTATATGGATATGAATTCTTTTTTTTAAGATTTTATTTATTTATTTGAGAGAGAGAGCATGAGTCGAGAGGAGGGGCAGAGGGAGAGGGAGAAGCAGACTCTCTGCTAAGCAGGGAGCCTAATGTGGGGCTGGATCCAAGGACCCTGAGATCATGACCTGAGTCGAAGGCAGATGCTTAACCAACTGAGCCACCCAGGCACCCTCTGGATATGAATTCATTAACTGTGGAAGACAGAAGTAATAAATGTTATTTAATAAGACTTCCTTGAGCCTTTTTGATGGAGCATGTGTCCTAAATATGGCAAAAGGAAAGTCTGTTTATTCAATATATTTAAAAGTACTCTATATTTGTATGGACTTTGTGTACTGTGTTTGAAACATTATTGAGATCACTTAGAAGAAGATTAATAGAGAAACACAAGTGATTTTATACATATGTTTCTACACACACGTGCAAATTTTGTTTTCTGATGTGTAATGTGATAAACATTTTCTTTCAAATGTAAAATGTAATGGAGAAGGAATATACATTCCTTGGATATGGTGGTAGGTTTTTACTTTTGATTTTGATGAAAAACTTTAAAATACCTTTTAACATGCAACATTTAATCTTTAATAAGTATGCCCATAAGTTATAGATTCATAATGAAAGTAGATTATTTTATTTTTTCTCCATGAAAGTGGAGATGAGCATGCTTTTCCCCATGCCATATTTCCACATTTGCAATCATCTGTGTATGTTATTTTCCAGTTTTACATTTCTACATAAGAAAAATAATCCCTAAGACACAAATAAGATGCTCCTAATACAAACTTAAATACTTTCAAAGAGGCAAGATCCAGTAATGATGAGAGAATAAGACTAGCTGTATATCTGCTTTAAGCATTACAAAGAGATGGTCATCTGATACATTCTAGCAAAGTTTCTAAAAAGGTAGAGGAAAACCAATGAATTGATTACCTACTGGGTAAGGGACATTTGGCATTGGGGTAAAGAGAGGCCAATGTGATCAGTCTTTGTAGGATGTTGTGCCTGACGTCCCTAGAGATGCCTTGTGTTATGGACTGAATGTTTGTATTCTCCCAAAATTCATATTTTGAAATCCTAGCTCCCAATATGGTAGTATTTGGAGATGAGGCCTTTGGGAGGTATTTAGACTTAAATGAAGTTATGAAGGTCAGGACTACATGATGGCATTAGTGTTCCTATTAGAAGAGGAAGAGACCAGAGTTCTTTCTCTCCCTACCTTGGGAGAACAGAGCAAGAAGTTGGCTGTTTATAAGCCAGGAAGCTGACTCTCACCAGGAACTGAATCTGCTGGTACCTTGATCTTGGACTTCCAGATTCCAGAACTGTAAGAAATAAATTTCTGTTGTTTAAGCCACTCAGGCCATCATATTTTTTTTTGGCAGCGTGAGCTGACTTAAGAAGACATCTTGAATCCAAAATTAACCTTCAGCTCAATTCTCTATGACCTCCAGCTCTGTTAGTTCATTTCCATGAAAGTGCAATCTCCTTACAATCATACTTAAATCTTTATAATAAGCCCCTCCCCCCTTTACTGGTGCTTTTTGGAATAAGACCGATTTCTTTAAAAGAACACAAAATAGTTCTTACTAAAAGATGATATTAAGTTCCAATTAAGTTAAAGAAAATTGTTACAATCTAGGGTCCTGCAGATATGTCAGATGTAATCTAGAGACTGAATTGGTATTTATTTATTTTTGTGCACATAAAAGTATTCATTTTATGTAGAACAATTCACTTCTTTTAAGCATATGACCTAAGTGCAGAAGTCATCCATGAATTCACTGATGATCTTGTAGTATCAGAAGAAGCTTCCAAATTATCTTTTTTCAGGAGCACCTTAGAGTAGATCATTTTGTATGAGGAGAACATAGGCAATAGAAGGAATTATTGTCCCTTGTACAGTCCAAACCTAAAATAGAACAGTTTATAAAAACTTCATTTTACATTTGACACAATTTTCTTGGTCTGATTACCTGAGCTATTGTTTCAAATGTCTAATAAGTTTATGTGTAAGTAGACAAAACCTTAGTGATGCTGAAGAAGTTTTACCAATTTGTCCAATAAAAAATGATATTCTGGCTTAACTTGATTTTAAAAAGCCAGGTGGCTATAATACTTTACCTTTATAAATATATCAGAATTATAATACGCTGCTTATTGAACTGCTCACAGGTGTTTGGCAGAAATGATAGCAGTTCACTTACCAGAATGAGGTACAGAGTAACAAACCAGGGACAGCACAACCTGGCAGATTTCCTGGGATACCAGAGTGTGTCAAAACAACAAAAAAGCCCAAATAGTCAGGAAGCTTTATAAAACCATATTTCTCAGAAAACTTCTAAAATGTTCTTAGCTCTGTATTTTTTAAAAACAAAATGTCAAGCAAATAAGATTTTTCAAACAAAATATACAATGATAAAAATACTAGCATTTGCATGGAGTCGCAAAGTATGACCACCCTTTTTAGTGCACTGTAGAACTTTTAAGTACCTGAGTGATTATAAGAAGGATGTGATAACAGTTTTCTTCTTTGAAACTTTAAAACCCTTGCATGAGAAACATTTGATAAATCAGTATTATTATGCTCTCCTTATCAGGTCATGCCAGGTTGCTGCTATCTCCTATCTTCTCTGAATGGCGCTGGCTCTCCCCAGTCTACCCCTAGATACATCTTGTAATAGTTAGCATTACAGATAATCTCATCTCTGTTACCAGATGGCCCCCAAACCAGCCTCCATGTTGATTCCTATCTAAGGCCTCCAGCAGCAGTTAGCAGAGTGTCCAGCCCACAGTGGGCACTGAATGTATTTGCACACTGTCTGATGAACATAATTTTTTGCTAGGTAGTTTTGCCAACTCTGTAAGAATCTCGACTATATTGTCAGATGGCTTACAGTCAGCCCAGATAATCTGTCTATAAAGTTGTTTTATGCCTCTAGGTTTAAGGTAATTTGTTGTATAGGCCTAGCAACAGGAACAGAAAATAAAATTAAGTTCCCTGTTAAGGAAATGCTTAATTGAAATATCTCAGTGTATGTATGTATATTTTAATGGGAATTTTCACCATGTCAGAGATAGATATTGTAAGTCTATTTTCCCTGAATATAAATTAAAGCACTTCTCCTGTTGAGAGTAATACAAAGATTCTTAAAACTAATTATATAATTATGTATATCAACAATAGCTGTAAGATGTCATGGTGATTAGAATGTCAATGCACTATTACTTCACTGCTGTGCCATTGATTAAAGTGAAGGAATGGGATAAGCTATTACTGAAGGGGCTGGTATATAAATTATTTGAAGGTGAACACTGGGTACCTCAAATATATACCTGTATATGGATATAGATATAGATCTCCTCACTTGCTTAATTGCTTATGGTTATAATATATGATTCAAGTTACTTGGCAAAATGTGATCTCTTGCTACAATGAAAGAATTCAAGAGATCTGGAGAAAATCCAGATCCGTAAAATGTAATATGGAAAGTCTTAAGCTTAGCACTGATATTAAATGACATAAACACCCTAGAATTTATGCATCCTCACAAGAGAACCATTATAACATAATTCATCTTGACACATCGTGAACTGGTCAAATTAAATGCACCAAACAGAAACAGTTACAAGAAAAGCAATGTACAACCTAGTTAGTCTAGGCATTTGTCCCATTGTTTAACATGAAAAAGATCTTTGTCCTATATAAGAACTGTTGCAGTTGTTTTTCCATTGAATTTTATACTTTATCAAATTGATTTAAAAATACTCATTCTTTAAAAAAAAAATACTCATTCTTTTTGTATAGAACTTTACCAATCTGTTACATAACCACATGAAAAATGGACCATGCTTATTTCATATATTAATTTGAAGTAAAATGTGGTAAAACAAACTAAACTTTTTTGTCAAAGGCAGAGCTGTTTATTTTAAAGCATATACAAATAAAATATAGTATACCATATATTAAAACTCCATTAACATATTTTAAACGTTATGTGTGAATAAACAGTAAGATTGATGCAAATTACTGCAAAAATGATAATACAATTTAAACTTAATATTCTTTACTACTCTTTTAAATTTTATGTACTACAGTAAATTTGTTTTTTCTCTCTCTCTGTCTCTCATGAATAAATAAAATCTTTAAAAAAAAAAAAGGAAAAAATTCAGTCTTCTTTTGTTTTTTCCAGTTATTTCTTAAAGCCTAAATTTCATTTTTATAATACTTAACACAACTCTGAGGTGTTTTTCTAATTATTATTTTATAGGTAAATAAATTTCAATACTAATGTTACTAATATTTTAGTATCATTGAGAAGATACTATGACAGGATATTATACATAGTTCTTTTAATGTTAACTTAGTGATTGAATATAGTTGCACAAGTTATGTGTATCTTTGAAGTCAGCTGAAGTTGCTCTATTCTTTCACACACACATACACACACACACACACCACAGACACACACACACACACACACACACAAGCATGCACACACTAATAAACTGTAGCATCCTGAGCCACATCCTTGTCCAATGACCTTCCCTAGGTTTTAGTAAATTCTCAGGGGCTTATGATTTCATGGCACATTTGGCTTCCAAGTTTCTGATGCTGATGAAAATCCTTCCTGTCTCACCCCCTGAGGCTGTTCCTTTCTCTTTTCCCTGCCCTAACTTGAAAGTCAGCCCTGTTTCCCTTGTTTACACAAAAGCAACATAAAACAAAAAGAATCAGAAAACATTTGCATTTTGTGATGGTCTTAATCTGAGATTTCAGATTAATGAAGGGGTTTACTTCACAGCAGTGCCAACAACTTAGAATTAAAAGAAGACATCACCATCCTTAAACGACAGTTGGCTAATCCATCAGGAGGAATTATGAGACACCTTTACCCATATTATCTCCAGATTTATGCCAGTCAACCTGGTCTCTCTCTTCTCTTTTCATTCTCATCTTCTCTCTGTATTCTCCACTTGTCCCCAAGCCCTAAGTATTTATTTTTATGCACATAAAAGTATTCATTTTATGTAGAACAATTCACTTCTTTAAAGCATATGACCTAAGTGCAGAAGTCATCCATGAATTCACTGATGATCTTGTAGTATCAGAAGAAGCTTCCAAATTATCTTTTTTCAGGAGCACCTTAGAGTAGATCATTTTGTATGAGGAGAACATAGGCAATAGAAGGAATTATTGTCCCTTGTACAGTCAACTGTGTTTATAGCACAGTTGGAGGGCAGTGTATACACTTCCATTTACACATTTATTCAATGAACAATTAATGAATTAATACTTGTTCAGTTACAAAGACAGGTGCTAGGAATTCAAAGTTGAATAAGATCGAGCTTTTCTCTCCAAGGAATTCAAGGATTCTTCTGAGAAAATAGAGAATAGAGGTAATTACAATTAATGTGATGAGTAAGAGATTCAGAGCAACATGCAGCAGAAAGGGAAACAGAGACTTGGATGGGGCAGAATATACCTACAGGGGATGCACTGAGGTGAGGATCCAGTGGGGGAAAAGGAATCTTCAGGGAGCCTGCCCAGAAAAAAATTGTACATTTAGATGATATTGATGAGGAAACAAAAGGCAAGCTGAGGACAAAACAGAAGCTGACACCCCACAACCACCACCCCACAGATGGGATATATGTGACATTCCTCAGGCACTCCTGGCTGCCCTAAAGCTAAGGAAAGGAAAAACAAATAGTTAACTTATAGAGATCACAATCCTGCCAGACAGGAGTCTCCCTCAGTTTACAAATGCCTTAGCTATCTACAAGAACAAAGCATTTCTATCAATTACCTAGCTTCCAGAAGGAAATGTAAATACAATTAAATGTCCTTATAACCTGCAGCCCATTCACAGGTACTTGAAGTGGGCAGTGTAACATTCCTCCAGGAAGCTTCAAACTATCTTCATGTTAACGCCTTGCTAGAGGGAAAAAACCTTAACTTGACAATGGCAAGGCCTCTGGTATCCTGTGAGTCTTCTTTAACGTACGAAAATGCTTTTGAAATCTCTCTTTTCCTTATCTCCCCCAACTCCCAAGTATATAGTCAGCCACCCCTCACAACCCTGGTGCAGCAGCTTTAATAAAAAGCTGTCCCCATGCTTTAATAAAACCACTATTTTGCACCAAAGACATCACACGAATTCTTCTTGGTCGTCGCCTCCAGACCTCACCCCACCAAACCTCACCTGTATTCCAAAACCCCATCAATATGTAAGAATGAGATGGAATCATTAAAGTGAGGGAAGAGTACTTAGAAGATTTCAAGGCATAGAAAACAATTTGAACAAATTTGTTCAGAAAACGCTTGAGTATTAGATATTAGGGAAGGAGTGGCCAGAGAAGGGGATGAAGGGATAGGTCGGGGTGGTTATAAAAAGTGTGTTAGCCATTAGCAGTAATTTTAAGTTAAGAAAAAATATTGATAATTTTGAAGCGAGAAAATAATTCAGTGGCTATTTTTTCTCAATAAAATGTTTACCTTTATAAAGATTTTTTTTTAAAGATTTATTTATTTATTTATTTATTTGACAGAGAGAGACACAGCGAGAGAGGGAATACAAGCAGGGGGAATGGGAGAGGGAGAGGCAGGCTTCCTGCGGAACAGGGAGCCCGATGCGGGGCTCGATCCCAGGACCCTGGGATCATGACCTGAGCGGAAGGCAGACGCTTAACGACTGAGCCACCCAGGCGCCCTATAAAGATTTTTTTAAAGGAAAACTATAAATGGGATGTATTTTTTTTTAATTCAATTGTGCTTTAAAACATGTTAAAAGTATTATTTTGAGAAGGAAACATTTTTCTGCTATAAAGTCTAGCTTTTGTGACCACACATAGCTGCCCCTTACATATGAATAGAGTGATTCCATTTAGAAATCCACTTTAAAATAACTCAGGTCTTTGAAAAAACCAGTTGTCTTTGTGAACCTTCCTTTAGCTTTCTGGAGTGAGTTTTTAAATGGAGAGTGACCTCAAGCTATGAAAACTCAAAACTTCAAGTCTACAAAGCCAACATTTGCATAAGAGGCAGTGGAAAAAGCTATGCAGTAATTTTCTGCCCCAACACATTCTAGTGACTTTCAAATTTTTTCTTATTTTACGAAAAATATTTAATTCACTCAAACTGTCATTTTCAAATTGCATCATGAATTCCTTTGAAACTATTTTATTTGGAGCAAATAGCCCATAAATTCTTTTATGTGGATCTTTTTAAAAGCTTTAAGTTAGCTTTAGGATTAGCAATGGTAGAACCAACGCTGTTCTGCATAAATAATTTGAGGATAGACTTCATTCTTCATTCAAGTGCTGACATATTTGTATGGAAAATGAAACCAGGCAGCCTTTCAAAACCAACTGCTCCTGCAACCAAAGCTTCCAGCATAGATTGATCAAACTATAGCTAAAAGTCATAGGTGCCAAGAGGCAAGTATATTTTAATGAAAGAAGCTTTATTTTAGCGATCTTTTCTCTAGCACCTGTAATGCCTCATAATGCTTAGTCTCTCTTTACTATAAAGCACCTGTTAAAAAGATATGCCAAAGTATAAATATTAGAGCACAAAAAATGCCTTTCAGAGCCCAAAACCCATGTGGTAATGCAACAGCTGGTGGTAGAATCAGTGATCTGAAAGTCATTTGGAGTCTTAAAATTTGCTTTTATGGGGAAAATGGGCCAAGTTAGAACAATAAACTGACTAGATGCTCTCTCATAAGGCCAAATTTGACGTTGGGACTGAATAGGGTAGATTTACTGCCATTTCCATAGGAACTAAGCTGGTGGAATTTTGGGAAAAATATTTTTCATTCCCTCCTTATACCTGGATGGATTTTATTTCATCTTTTAATCTGGGTTTTATTCCTGTAGAATTAAACATTTTCCATATTTTATATTTCCTATTCATTGTTAAGCAAAAAAAAAAAAAAAAAAAGCATTTGGGGAAACATTTTCCTGATACATATATTTGCCTATTGTAGTTCTTTGCCTTTGTGAGGTTCTTCTGACAAATTACCAATAAACACAATAAATTGTGAATCTTTGAAGCCAGAACCAACTTTTAAATTATCCTTTTCAGTGATGTTCAAGTTATTCCAGGATGGCAGGCATTGTAGGGATGTATGGGTGAGTGAGGGTGACCAAGAAGGACATAGTAATTATGGTTCTGGACCACTACTGTTCAGGATAATGAACTTGTGGACCAACAGGGGTCATGCATTTACCAGTCTCTAAACTAAGGGAAGTTTAGTGCTACACTAAGTATGTCCATGAATAGCTGAGGTCCACAACTGTTGTTACTTATCTGCAAGCAGATTCAGAGCTTGTGTCAGGAGGAATATCACCTACATAACTGAGAATACTCTTTAGTTCACTTGTGTGTGTTTTTCTTTTTTTCAAAGCAAGAATTTCTTGATGTTGTTGATTTACATTCTGAACCAAGCTCTTTGTCTCCTTGTATATGTCACATGGCTATCATTAATTAAGATAGGCAGGATCAAGTGATTTACAGCCCTAGTGGGAAGAGAGAAGCCACCTCCAAAAAGGAAATAGGAGATAACTGAATTCAGAAGAAATAGAAAGCTTTTCATGACAGGTACCACTTCTCAAATAAGCTATGCATATACCCCCCAAAAACAAAATACAATCAAATAGCCATCAAAAGACATAGAGATAAATACGTATTACTAAGTGAAAGAAACCAACTTGAAAAGGCTAAATACTCTATGACTTCAACTATGTAACATTCTAGAAAAGATAAAACCATGGAGATGGTAAAAAGACCAGTGGTTGCCAGGGCCTGGGGGTGAGGAGACATGAATAGGTGGATCATAGAGGATTTTTAATGATATTGCTCTTTATTTGGTGGTAATACTCTGCATGATACTATAATGATGGATACATGTCATTATACATTTGTGCAAACGCATACAATGTACAACACCAAGAGTGAACCCTATGGACTATGGACTTTGGGTGATTGTCATGTGTCAATGTAGGTTCATTAGTTGTAACAAATGTACCACCCTCTTTGTGGATGTTGATAATGTGGGAAGCTGTGCATGTGTAGGGGCAGTTGATATATGGTAATCTCTGTATCTCTCCTTCAATTTTACTGCGAGCAAAAACAGCTCTGAAAACATAAAGTCTTTTTTTTTTAAAGATTTTATTTATTTATTTGACAGAGATAAAGAGAGAGAGGGAACACAAGCAGGGGGAGTGGGAGAGGGAGAAGCAGGCTTCCCAGTGAGCAGGGAGCCCGATTCGGGGCTTGATCCCAGGATCCTGGGATCACGACCTGAGCTGAAGGCAGATGCTTAATGACTGAGCCACCCAGGCGCCCCTGAAAACATAAAGTCTTAATAAAAAATACAAACAGCTCAAAAATAAAAAAAAATGATTTTATGCTATAAGTACTTAAAAATATTTTAAATTCAATTAATATATCCTGAGGGGGAAAAAGGGCATTGTAATTTCTGTGTTAAACCTAAGAGAAGCCACATTCTGCAAAGTTTAGTTCAATGCTAAAGATCATAAAGCGGGCATGCCGTGAAATAGGTATGTCCATTTAGGACTCCAAAACTCATGTTCTTTTTATTATAATCCAATAAATTAGAGGTACCATCATTTTGGGATTGGAGAAGAAACGATGAAGAGGATCAGGGAAAGTAACTTTCATGGAGTTGAAAGTCAAACTAAGTCTTTAGGTATTGGACAGGTTATCAAGGTAAGCAATATGGCTCCAGAAGAAAACCCTCTAGGCAGAGGGAAGGAGATGAAGATGGTCATAGAAGCCTCCATTTTTAGTGTTGTCAAAGCAAAATTGCACTGGGCAGAGCTAAACAAGCAAGAAATATCTTATTCAGGCTATTGCAATAGAGTAGAGAGATTGAACCCAAATTCCAGTGACACAAAAGGCAGAAGTGAGCACCTCTTAAACTCTTTAGTGAGCTGGTAGAAAAATACTGGAAGGTGTTAAAAGGGTGAGATTGATTAATGAGATGTGTCTAGCACATAGAGTTATTCCTGAGTTTAGAAATGTTTTTCTTCCTGATCAGGCCACTGAGCTTGCTAACTGTGACCCAATGATCCTAGACTCCTTCCCTCTCTCAGAGACTGGGAAATAGAGGTGCTATCTCCTTTGATGTTTCCATTTCAAAGAGATGGTTTCTGAGTCCCTGAGAAAAATACTTCCTGGGTTGTAAAATTGGCAAGAGGCTTGAAGAATATTTACAAATATTTCAAAGGGACAAAGAAAGAATTTGCATTTGCAAGTTTTCTAAAGTAAATGCTCTAAGTAAAGGGAAGTCAAGGGCCTGTAGTAAAGAAGAAATCTGTCTAAAGTTTAATCAAATTGAGGGGAGCATTAAGGTCATTGTGATATATCAGAATCACCAGGCAATAATCATTAGATGAAAAAATGTAGAGCTCTAGGTCCCACCCCCAGTGATTCTGATCTTATGTTCACCTTTTTCAATACTTACTTATTTAAAGAATGGTATTTTCCATGGTGTTTGAGAGTATGTGGCAAGGTGTGTGAGATGAAACTGGAAGTGGGAAGGAACTAGGTCATCTAGGACTTTGTATATAACACAAGGTTGGGTTTTATTCTTTAGGTCAGGGTTCTAAAAAGTGTGGATTGCCTACATCAGAATCACTTGGAAGGGGTGCCTGGGTGGCTCAGTCAGTTAAGTGTCTGCCTTCTGCTTAGGTCATGATCTCAGGGTCCTGGGATCTGGCCCCATGCTGGGCTCCCTGCTCAGTGGGGAGTCTGCTTGACTCTCTGCCTACCCCTCCCACCCCCCGCCAATCATGCTCTTTCTCTCTGTTGCTCACTCTCTATCTCAAATAAATAAATAATAATTAAAAAAACAAAAAAGAATCATTTGGAAAGCAGATGTCTAGTTGTCACCATGGAACCATAGTTCAGAACCTCTGTGGTAGCAGTAGAGAACCAGAGATGACCACTTCATTTTCATTTTGTTTCCTTTGGTTTTTTCCTGCATAGTTAATACCATATTATACATTAGCCTGTAACCTAAGTGTTTCATTATTTAAAGACAAGCTGCATAATAACTTTTTATATTGATGTATTATGATTTACTGAATGGCTTTCCTATCCTTAAATATTTAAGTCATTTCTAAATTTCTTTTTTTAAGAAATAACATTTTAATAAATAAATTTGTGTATTTTTTTTCTTTTTTTTTTTTAAATTACTTCCTAGTGAGATTCCAAGAAGCAGGATTACTTAGTCAAAGGCCATAAATATTTATAAAACTCTAGTTTTATAAATTGTTATCTAGGTAGGTAATATAAATTTACACTTTCAACAAAAGTGTACAAAAGAATCAATCACATAGAATTCATGCTGACATTTAGCATTATACTCACAAAATCTTCTTTTCTTCCTTCCTTCCCTCCCTCCTTTCTTCCTTCCCTCCTTTCTTTCTTTCTTTTTCTTTCTTTCTTTCTTTCCTTCCTTCCTCCCTTCTCTCCTTCCTTCCTTCTTTCCGTCCTTCTCTCCCTTCTTTCTTTCTTTTTCTTTCTTTCTTTCTTTCTTTCTTTCTTTCTTTCTTTCTTTCTTTCTTTCTTTCTTTCTTTCTTTCTTTCTTTCCTTCCTTCCTTCCTTCCTTCCTTCCTTCCTCCCTTCTCTCCTTCCTTCCTTCTTTCCATCCTTCCCTCCCTTCTTCCTTCCTTTTTAAAACTAATTTATTAGATGAAATATGGTATCTTGTTTTTACTTGAAGATATTCATTTGTTTACACTAGTGAGATAGCATTATTGTGTTCTTTCAGCTACATTTATTTTTTTGTGAATTTTAGATTCAGATTCTTTGTTTTACTTCTGGAGTGTTCATCCTTTTCTTTCTTTCTTTCTTTTTTCTTTCTTTCTTTCTTTCTTTCTTTTTTTTTTGTTCCCATTGTAATGACTCTCTAGGTCATGAAGACAGTGACGTTGTCTTCCAGTAATGTATATTTTTTCCTAAGTATTCTGTTTATTTTTTGTTACAATGGTGGAATTTTGATACACAGGTTGTTTTTTATTTTTATTCAGCCAATTTTATCAATAATTAGTTCATGTTTTCTGATTTGGGGGATATTACATCATTTTCTTTTTCAGCCTACATGTTTCTCCTTTGTCTTCATTTGGGCATCTTTTTTGGGGGGAGGGGTGGAGGTAGGAGTGGAGATGGTATGGCTTTTTGAAATAAATGTTTTCATTTATTGAAACACACTACCAATGTTGCCACATGATACCATCAATTCCACTTGCCTTCTAGTATGTTGTTTTCCATGGGTCAAAGTCCCATAATAAAAAATCAGGATAACCTGTACTCTTGGATAGGCTGCATATGTTGGCCATCTGAAAAAGGACAGCTGCCCAATTTTTTCTTTGGCGCAGACTCTAAAAGTCTGATCAGGGGCAAAATGTTGGAAAAGAGAAAGACATCTATTATGATCTCTCAGTTTCTTTTATATGGTACAAGGAATGTGACATAACTGATATTCTAATTTCAGTTTTATGGATGCTGCACTTAGTGGAACTTATTCCTAGAATCTGACAAATGTTTCGTTGTCTTTCCGTCTTATATTTATGTTTTCTTTTGAAGTCTTCATCTATATTTTAATGGGAAATTAAAAGAGGCCAATTTATAATTATTAGTCAAACGTGATTTTATTTATTTTTAAAGATTTTATTTATTTATTTGACAGGAAGAGAAAGATAGCAAGAGAGAGAGCACAGCAGGGAGAGCAACAGGCAGAGGGAGAGGGAGAAGCAGGCTTCCCTCTGAGCAGGGGGCCCCATGTGGGGCTCGATCCCAGGACCCTGGGATCATGACCTGAACCGAAGGCAGATGCTTAACTGACTGAGCCACCCAGGCGCCCCTAGTCAAACATGATTTTAAATGGAAATTTGTTTTATTCATCTTTATCTGACCAGCAGATGGGCTGTCTGGAGGACTTTTCTCTTTCCCTTATTGCCTTAGTGGATGTAGAGTCTTGCTCTCACTCTGAAGCTGGGGAGGAGATAACTGAGGACAACCTCTCTTTTTTCTTAAACACAACAAGTCTTCAGCTGGTATAGCTTTGAAAGAATTAAACAAATCTTCTTTTGTGCAACATAGTTTCTCTCTGGCCCTCCCACCTCTCTCTGTCTCTGTCTCTGTGTCTGTGTGTTTCTTTCTCTTTGTCATTATTTAGTTGCCTAAGATCTCATGCCTTCAAAAATAAGGACAATGAGTTGGATTTTGATATAGCATAATTTTTTCTTCCTTACAATTTACAGAGATTCCTGTATTTGATCTTCACACATTGTAAGCACATGTATACAAATTTACTGCTTAATAGTAGCAACTGATGTAATTTGAGCAGTATTAGAGCAAAGATAATTACTTCTAGTACACACACACAAACACTTAAAGTAGTTAAAACATCTGCCTGATTTTCCTCTAAGTCATTTTTTTTTTTCGTAGAAGAAATTATCTTCTGTTGTTTCAAAGCATATGAGGATTGAGGTGTTCTGCTTAATTGAGTATGATGGTTAAAAAGAACATCTACAGCTGGATTGCCAATTAAAAAAAAATGGGCCACTGTATAATTCATACAGAATACATTAAACATAAACATAATGTTTGCTGAAACCATCATGTTCATCATTATGATTTTCCCCAGTCATTTTAATGTAGTAATTTAAATACTAGGATACCAGAAAGTAATTTCTATAGCAAAGAGGCATGCTTATACGCGGCCAACAGTATCTGTGAACTAACGCATGTGGGCTATTTAATGTTTCTCAAAATGTGCTCGGATACCACCTGCATTGGAGTTATCTAAGATGACTTTTAAAATATAATTTCCAGGATGTACTAGGGACAATTTTTCACTAGCAGCCCAAGTGATTTTCAGGTTTAGAATGTCAATGAAATTGGGATGAGTTTACATCAGTGATTCATATGAATCATAATTACTTAGGTCTCTTTTGCATTCCTTCTGTCAACTTTTGAATAATTTTGACATTTTCAGTCAGTACGATCTTTAGTCTTGTCTACATAGAGCCCTGTGAAGCAAATAACTAAAAGATAGATTTAAGAATTGGTATTTAGCTTTATGAGTTGTCCGAGCACTTTTATATTATAGTCTCCATTGTAGGGGGTGAGCAGTGTCAGATCAATTCCTAAGTGTATGATAATACCTTTGGCAATACTTGTGCTGACTTTGGTTCCAGCTGCTTGTTGTGTTTGGTGCTGAAGCAATTAAATTTTTTGTAAGTACAAAGACTTACATTCTATATATGAATAAATATAAATAATTTACATTTCTTGAAGGCAGCTATAATTAAAGATATATCTGAGTAAACTGAAATGGAGATAATAATTTTCCATTTTTTAAATGTATCTTCTTTGGGATTATTTACATTTCATTGTAAATTTTCACTGGAATAATTAACTTTGTCTCTGTTGATTCTATAATCCATGTAGTTGAGATGAGCTTATTAGTGAATGGTTTAATTAATTTAAACATGATACTAATAAGGCTAAGTTTCCAGGTTTACTTTGTATTCAGGACAGTGAGACTTAAGGAAGAAAGAACTGTTTTACAGTTATATGGCTATAACCTTAACAATACATTTTCCTGAATAAATTTAATATACATATGTGGATTGTTTATGTATCATGAAAATTCAGATCATTAGCAAACAAGTGCTTGTTGTTTATTTTCATCAAAATTATGAGTTTAAGAATAACTATTTGATATAAAATCACTGATATATTTTTGAACAGAATCCTTGGAAACCAACAGAATTAAATAAGAAAGGAAAATCAGAGATCAAAATTACTAATATAGATGCATGTTTCTAAATAAAATACTACCAAACTAACTTCAGTTATGCATTAGAACACACACAGACACAATTTAGGTTTAACTCCATGAATGGTTAGATGGTTTAACATTAGAACATCAGTCAATCTTATTTTGTAGAATACTTTGGAATAAAAGAATAAGAAATGATTTGAAGAATATTACAAAACCTTAATTGAAGATATAAAGAGCTGAAAAAATGGAAATAGATTTCATTGTTGGATGGAAAAACTGAATTTCAAAAATATTATTTTCCAAAACAACAACAATAATAATAAAATAATTCAAAGCAATCCAAGCTAGAATTTCAATACTCTTTTTATTGTCTCTGTTTTTCTCCTTTTAGAATTAGGTAGAATAAATTAATATTCAAATGAAGAACAAATTCAGGAGAACATCTAGGAAACAATGGAAATGAGAATAATGGCATAGCATCAGAACTTACTTTAAAATCTAGGCGATCTGGTCAATACACTTTTGATGTAGAGATAAGAAAATAGTTTGTTGTCACAAAAGAGAGAATCCAAAATTAGAAATAATTATGCATGTAGCATGACTTCTGACTCAGTTGGATGCTCCTTTATTTGGAACTGATGAAAAGATTGACAAGACACGCACACTATGTTCCCAGTTTATGTTGCTGAATCAAGGATACAGCAGGCAATAGACCTCCTAATGGATCAGCAACTGCAGCAGGAGATTTCAGTTTGTCAAACTCAACTTACTGGCCATTCCACTACACAGAACGCACTTGGTTGCAAGAAATGTGTTGGAAACTTGCATGGAATAATTCAATTCAGGGGGGCTACCAACTCCAACCTTACTGATCTTATTTGTACTCACCACATATTTTCTCTGAGAAAACTTGTCAACTCAGTTCCCTGTAATTGCAGCTATAGATCATTCATTAGGCATTTCACTATTGACAATTATGATGACCAGGTATAATCTAAATATGCCATATTTATCTTAATTTAGCACATACCAGGCAAATCCAAGATCATACCTCCAGACATCTTTGGGTCTAGGAAGGGTTTCTCAATCATCACTATTGATACATTAGTCTGGTAATTTTTTGTCAGGAGTTGCTGGGCCAGGAATGTCCTGGGCATGGTAGAATGTGTAGCAGCATCCCAGTGCTCTCTCCTCCAGGTTGTGGTAACCGTAAATGTGCCCAGAGGGTAAAATCACCCCCATTTGGGAACTACTGATTTGGCATAAAAGTTCTACTAACAGCTTAACCTTACATTTTATAATAGAAGTTAACATTTGACAAAGGTAATAGTTTAATTCAGTAGGAAAAGGATGGATTGTTTAATAAGTTGTGCTAACACAACAAGCTATCTGGGAAAAATAAAAGTGGACTCATTTGCCACATAAAATGATAAAATTAGAAGGACCAAGTAATTAAATATTAAACATAACAATCAAAATACTGTGAGAAATATAGGTAATAATATGCAAAATATAAAAGTAAGAGAAATCTTTCTAATCAAGACTGGAAATTCATAGACCATTAAGAGGAAGGATTGACATGTTGACCATATTGTGATTTTTAAATCCAGCATGCCAGAAACACAGTATACAAACTCTATATACAAATCAAACTGGGGATAAAATATTAGGATATAGGTAACAAAGGGTTAATGTATATAACATGCAAACATGTATTTAATATACAAATTGGCAAGAAAAATACAAATGTGTCTGGGCAAATATGAATAAGGCCTTTGGAACAAATCCAAAAGGCCAGCAGTCTTATAGATACCTAACTTTAGCAGTAGTTGAGCAAATGTAAATTAAAGTAATAAAAAAATATTATTTATACCTTCCATATTGTTAAAAATTAAAACAGTAATAAAAACATTACTATTTTGACTTTATAGGATCATATCTCTATGGATTCGGAACAAAGAAGGTTTTTTTTAACATGCCATTGAAAACAAATCATAATGGTATAGCTTATTAATTCTAGTACACTAAATTTTAAAATTATATAAAAGAAAGACAACATAAAGTTTTAAAAAGGTAGAAATTGAAAAAAAGATATTTACAGAAAATGTAATAATAACCAAGAAAAAGGTCAGTGTTCAGAATTCAGCAATGTACACACAAATTAATGAGGAAAAGTTACAATGTCCAGTAGAAAACCTAGCAAATGATATGAACAGGTAATACACAGAAAAAGAAGCTTTAATGGCCAATCTACATGATAGAGGCATTTGACTTAATAATAATTAGGAAGATACAAAATAATAGAATATGGCAAAATATTTTTCTTCTGTCAGTGTTTTGTTTGGGGCAAATTATACTCAGAGACTGAGATTTATCTTTGCCAATAATATATTTAACACAAGTTCACTGTGGGAATTATAATTAATAATAGTAATATTTTATAAGCCAATAGCATATAGGATAATGTCTCTTCATGAGCTGATAGAGAAATAACAAACTGTAAACCAGTAATAGATTAATTACACTATTGTGCCAGTAAAAGGAGAAATGAAAGAAATAAAGTCCAAATTTAGTTGAGGTGTGCCTTTCTATGAGTTGGTTCTTGGTAGTCAGTACTTCCAACTAAAAGCTGGGCATCGATACTGTCTTGGGTCCCTCTCTGCTGGGGCACATAGCTAGTGGGCAATGGCACCGATGTTGGCAGGCAAGGTGGGCTGCTCTGACGATTATTACTCGAAAGACCATTACACAGTTGGCACCACTTCCCCTAGGAGTAACCTCACCAAGGCAGGAACAGATAATCCCTTCTCTTCCTGAGGCTGCTGCATGATTTAACACTGTTGACAATTAAACGTAGCCTGGCCAAGGGGCATCTGGCTGGCTTGGTACAGCATGCAACTCTTGGTTGTGGGGTTGTGAGTTTGAGCCCCATGTTGGATGTAGAGATTACTTAAAAATAAAATCTTTAAAAAAGAAAAAAAAGTAGCCTGGTCAAGACAGGAGCAAGTATCTTAAGATCTTTGGAGTGCTATTCAGATCAGCAAAGAGTAGCCTTGCCCAGATCTAATACTCTCAGTAAATCCTCACAAATTCTTGTTATTTAAATTTTAAGTGTCCATTATGTTTCTTGCATATGTTCTTTGATGAGACTCTCTTCTAAATAATACTCTTCCAAATATTCTTATTGATAAATTGCCAGTAGTACCCATCAACTGTTGAGCTACTGAGAACTTACTGACAACAACAAATGTTGATACAAAAAAATCCTGATACAGCTTTCTTAATGTAAACAAATTCACCCTTAGATTCAAAAAAACTTTACTTAAGTTATAAATAAATGGATTTGAAATCATAGCAAACCAATACACAATAATCCACTCTGTTATTTCAAATCACTTATTTATATGTATCCTAAGGACCTAATATTCTTGACAAATATAAGCTCATATATATATCAGTTCACCCTGTGATTATAAATCACTTATTGTTTTTAATCACAGTCAATTATATTTTGTGTGTAATTTTCTTTTGACACATTATTTTTATACCATAGGTTAAAATGACCAACGTAAGCAACCATGCTCCTAGTATTATTAACATAAGCATAGTAAAGAACTCTTTAACATGGTACCATATCCAATCACTAAAAACCAAGAGTGAAGTTTCTTAAAAGGCTGTTAAACTTCCTTGACAAGTACATTTTCAAGTAAATATCATTTTTATAAAATTCCAAAGGGTACAGGCTTGCATAGCACGATCAAGCACATGGTCACATGCTGTAACATCAAAATTGAAGACTGTCATTATTTTAGGGAATGCATGTTTTTGTTCTTTTTTCAATTCCTGCTAATTATTTTGACTGTATTAGTCTCATCTTCCAAATGTTCTTTTACTTGTCTTAATTTTTTTAATGTATGATTTATATTTATTAAATTAATTTTAAGAAGCTCAATGTGAAATATTTCTCCAGTTACCTTAATAGTTCCTTTATCTTCTATTAACCTTGAATAGTATCTTTTTTCTTCTACTGTCACATTTATTACCTGTACTATATTCACACATTCCATCATGGTATGTATCTTTTTTCCTCCTTGGCTCCAATTGGTTAGGGTAAGTTTTGTCTTAGAGCACACTACTGTCCAATTTCCCATATTAAATATAACTAGTTAAGGAGACCTCAAGACCATAGTCATGATATTTGTACCGTAGGTTTATCCAAAGGTGTGGCAGTGCCAAAGGTATTTTGGTTCCATTTCACTAACATATCCTTAGGAACATGTGTTTCTTCTATGACAAGGGGGCTTTCTGTGGCCTGTAGGCTCCTCTCTTCCTTTTGATATTGGAGAACTGCAAAAGTGTGGGAACCCAATGTCATGTTTCTTCTTTAAGTGCCAATATTCTAATTCCATACTTGCCCAAGGAATCACAATCATTAGGATGTGTGGTATCTACTCTAGTCCTGGTTGAGTTATTTGTTTTCTGTGACTATCATTGCCCCAAGATTATAGCTGTCTAAGAATATTCCATGTATCAACCAATCTTAACAGCAACAATTGACAATCTACTCTTAGAGGAACATCTTTTATATAATTTTTTTAGTACTTAATTATGTTTAGTGTTTCCTCCAACTGCTTTATGTAGAATTTCTGCTCTATTTACTTCTGTCTGAAATTTATTTGTGTTTTGTAATATATTGCTAATTTTATATATCTGTGTACACAACAAAGACAAAGCTGCCATTGCATGTGTGTTTATTGAGATTGTTTGGTTTCAGAGTCTTTAAAATCTAATGTAATTTGGTTGATTTGGAATTCAGAAAAAATGACTGCCATTTTGTCTCCAATTAAACCTACCAGTCCAACAAGGAGCTGAAGAGTTTCTTTCCTTTCAGTGAATCTGTTTTGGCCATAGCTTGTAAATTGGACATAAACAAAGAGGGATAGAACTGAGCACAGTTTGGGGCTCTATATCTGCCTAGAAAATGTTGAATATTAAATTAAAAGGTATTGACTACTGTTGTAAGTTCCAATATAACCATGAGAGGCTTTATAGTTTCCCATATTCTTGAGGTAGAAATCTGTTGTGTGAGATAGAAGCCTGATGTATACTATCGAGGATAATATGTGTGATATGCTAAGCTTCCTGTGTGTCTTCTATACACCTTACAAAGTATCCCTGTTCTTTTAGAGTCTGGACACTGTGTCCACGGATCTATTGTTAATCTTCTAATAGATGAATATGAGTTGGGGGTGTAGTAAATGATCAATTCTGGCTTATTTGTATTTAAAGATATAATTCTAGAATTGTCAAATCACTATGTTGTACACCTGCAACTAATATAACATTGAATGTCAAATATACTTCAATAAAAAGAAAGATACAGTTGCCCAACTGCCATCATGTGGATGTGCTGTGACAGTGTTTATTCCCAAAGTGTCATCATTACCTATGGCTTGGACTACATATTTAGTATTTCCTGTGGCAAGCTCATTTCTATATTTTTTTAATGGTTTTTTCTAGGTTGTCCGCAACTTCTTAATTTAATATTTTACTTCTCATTCTTTTTTTTACCAGTCATCTATTTATTCTTCATGTTTTCTGTTCCATAAATACAGCATAATTCTGTTCCAGTTGGCAGTTTTTTATATATTATTAATGTAAAGGTTTTTACATTGGTATGACCATGCTACTGCCCACCATGTAGTGGAATTTTATGTATATTATCCTTTATATATCTGAATGCATGCTTCAGGTATTAGTTCTGAGATTCCTATCTCATCACTAGAGGAACAATCTGCCTGGGTTCATACTCACAATACCTGTATGTCACATCATATATTCTATTCAAAAACGTGTTCTTTGTAAAATTTAAAGTCGAATATGTGACCTTAGGCATGGGCCACGGTAATATTTGATTCATAGTTGCATTATTTGGTGCATCCCTACATAGTGATTTAGTATTATCTTGTAAAGTGAAGGTCAAGTCATAGTATATGGACGGCACCAAAGTATTTATGTATGTGTTTTGTTTTAGCACCAAATTAATAGTTTATTTTCCTTCAATATGGGTATGAAAGGTCTAATGCTGTTTGGTTCTACAGAAACATTGTATAACATCAAACCACATAGAGGAACTGCATACAGCAACTTGTGCCAATTTACTCAGAGAGTCTTCATCTTCATTACTGTGTTAATATTTGTCTGTGCATGTACTAATACTGGTCTTCTCTCTGGGTTATCAGACTGTTTTGCTTTGATCATGTTTTCTGGTCTACAGTTATCTTTATAGCATCTGTTAAACAGAAAGGATCTTTCTGTTATACATTGAGACATGACTTTGCTTTCTGAATATACTGATGGGCATTTAAAGAGTTTTTGATGGGTTAGGTAGATTTTCGTATGTCTCATTATTTAAGGTCATCAAGACTAATGGGAAAAATCCTATGTTGCCAATTTAGCTTGGAGTATACAGGAGAATCACTGTATGTTTCTTTTTATTAGTTTCAGAGGTAGAATTTAGTGATTCATCAGTTACATATATCACCCAATTATCCCTTCCCCCACCCACCTCCCCTCCAGCAACCCTCAGTTTGTCTCCTAGAATACAGCTTTTCGAATGGTTTGCCTCCCTCTCGATTTTCATCTTATTTTATTTTTCCTTCCCTTCCCTTATTACTATATTTTTTAAAGAACATGTAAGACTTAAAGAATTCTGCTGGAGATATAGCAATAGATATCTCATATATGGTTAGATTGCCATGATGAAACCAGTTAGGCCATTCTGCGACATAAAGTCCAACCTTTTTGCCATTAGTGCTATTGTATTTTGATGGGAATCCTAGGTATAGATGTTGTTTAT
The DNA here is from genome assembly GCF_002201575.2 of Neomonachus schauinslandi. NCBI lineage: Eukaryota > Metazoa > Chordata > Mammalia > Carnivora > Phocidae > Neomonachus > Neomonachus schauinslandi. The sequence goes on from NC_058407.1 coordinate 32,072,997, forward strand.
ATGGAAGTGGAGATAGTTTATAGTTTATTTCAGCTAACTTTGTGGTGGAATCAATATGTGTCTTATTAAATGTATAGGTTGGTATGGTGGTATTGTCCCCATCATTTTCATAATAAAAACCACCATTATCACCCTCGTCATGGCTCCCCACCTTATCTCATGCAAATATCCATTGCCACATAGCTAAGTGATATAATCCTTTGGATGATGTCTCTAAATACCAATCATGTGTCCTGTGAATGTTGGGTTGTGGTTCTGTATATGTCATTACATTATAATTTTATGCCCTGCCAACTGATAAATTGACTTCAAAGAACATCCTGCAAGGGTGAAACAGTGCTGCATTTCTACAAATGCATCTTTTGGATCTGTGTGTACAGAGCACATATAATCTCATTTGTATATATTTAGTATTTCTGGTCATACTCCACCAATGTGGCAGATGAAAATTTCTTCTTACTGCATGGTTAATTCTTTTAGAGCATTGGGTATTGAATTGATGGTTATATATTTTTTTGCATAATAGGTTTTTTTAAAAATTTAATTTAATTTAATGTAATTTTATTATGTTATGTTAGTCACCATAGAGTTCATTAGTTTTTGATGTAGTGTTCCATGATTCATTGTTTTCGTATATCACCCAGTGCTCCATGCAGTATGTGCCCTCCTTAATACCCATCACTGGGCTAACCCATCCCCTCTAAAACCCTCAGTTTGTTTCTCGGAGCCTGTAGTCTCTCATGGTTTGTCTCCCCCTCTGATTTCCCCCTCTTCATTTTTCCCTTCCTTCTCCTAATGTCCTCCATGTTGTTCCTTATGTTCCACAAGTAAGTGAAACCATATGATAATTGACTTTCTCTGCTTGACTTATTTCACTTAGCATAATCTCCTCCAGTCCCATCCATGTTGATGTAAAAGTTGGGTATTCATCTTTCTGATGGCTGAGTAATATTCCATTGTGTATATGGACCACATCTTCTTTATCCATTCGTCTGTTGAAGGGCCTCTAGGCACTTTCCACAGTTTGGCTATTGCAGACATAGCTGCTATGAACATTGGGGTGCATATGGCCCTTCTTTTCACTACATCTCTGTCTTTGGGGTAAATACCCAGTAGTTCAATTGCTGGGTCATAGGGTAGCTATATTTTTAATTTTTTAAGGAACCTCCATAGTGTTTTCCAAAGTGGCTGTACCAGCTTGCATTCCCACCAACAATGTAAGAGGGTTCCCCTTTCTTTTTTTTTTTTTTTAAAGATTTTATTTATTTGACAAAGAGAGACACAGCGAGAGAGGGAACACAAGCAGGGGGAGAGGGAGAGGGAGAAGCAGGCATCCCGCAGAGCAGGGAGCCCCGATGCGGGGCTCGATCCCAGGACCCTGGGATCATGACCTGAGCCGAAGGCAGACGCTTAACGACTGAGCCACCCAGGCGCCCCGAGGGTTCCCCTTTCTCATAAACTCTCCAACATTTGTTGTTTCTTTCCCTGTCCATTTTTGCCATTCTGTAAGGTGGTATCTCAATGTGGTTTTGATTTGAATTTCCCTGATGGCTAATGATGATGAACATTTTTTTCATGTGTCTGTTAGCCATTTGTATGTCTTCTTTTGAAAAGTCTGTTCATATCTTCTGCCCGTTTTTTGACTTGATTATTTGTTTTTTGGGTGTTGAGTTTGAGTTCTTTTTTTTATTTTAAGATTTTATTTATTCATTTATTTGAGAGAGAGAGAGAGAGAAACAGCATGAGAGGGGATAGGGTCAGAGGGAGAAGCAGGCTCTCCGCCGAGCTGGGAGCCCGATGTGGGACTCGATCCCAGGACTCCAGGATCATGACCTGAGCCGAAGGCAGTCGCTCAACCAACTGAGCCACCCAGGTGCCCCGAGTTTGAGTTCTTTATAGATCTTGGAAATCAGCCCTTTGTCTGCAGTGTCATTTGCAAATATCTTCTCCCATTCTGTGGGTTACCTCTTGTTTTGTTGACTGTTTCCTATGCTGTGCAGAAGCATTTTATCTTGATGAAGTCCCAAAAGTTCATTTTCTCTTTTGTTTCACTTGCCTTGGAGATGTATCTTGAAAGAAGTTGCTGTGGCTAATGTCGAAGAGATTACTGCCTATGTTCTCCTCTAGGATTTTGATGGGTTCCTGTCTCACATTGAGGTATTTCATTCATTTTGAGTTTATCTTTGTGTATGGTGTTAGAGAATGGTTGATTTTCATTCTTCTGTATATAGCTGTCCAATTTTCCCAGCACCATTTATTGAAGAGACTGTCTTTTTTCCATTGCATATTTTTTCCTGCTTTGTCGAAGATTATTTGACCATAGAGTTGAGGGTCAATATCTGGGCTCTCTATTCTGTTCCAATGGTCTATTTGTCTGTTTTTGTGCCAGTACTATGCTGTCTTGGTGATCATGGCTTTGTAATATAGCTTGAAATCAGGCAACGTGATGCCCCCAGCATTATTTTTCTTTTTTAAAATTTCCTTGGCGATTCGGGATCTTCTCTAAATCCATACAAACTTTAGGATTGTTTGTCCCAGCACTTTGAAAAATGTCATTGGAATTTTGATCGGGATGGCATTGAAGGTATAGATTGCTCTGGGTAGCATAGACATTTTAACAATGTTTATTCTTCCGATCCATGAGCATGGAATGTTTTTCCATCTTTTTGTGTCTTCTTCAATTTCTTTTATGAGTGTTCTGTAGTTCCTAGAGTATAGATCCTTTACCTCTTTGGTTAGGTTTATTCCGAGGTATCTTAGGTTTTTGGTGCCATTGTAAATGGAATCAATTCTCTAATTTCTCTTGCTACAGTTGTGTTGTTAGTGTATAAGAAAGCAACTGATTTCTGTGCATTGATTTTGTATCCTGCCACATTACTGAATTGCTGTATGAGTTCTAGTAATTTGGGGGTGGAGTCTTTTGGATTGTCCACATAAAGTATCATGTCATCTGTGAAGGGAGAGAGTTTGACTTCTTCTTTGCCAATTTGAATACCTTTTATTTCTTTTTGTTTTCTGATTGCTGTTGCTAGGACTTCTAGTACTATGTTGAACAGTAGTGGTGAGAGTGAGCATCCTTGACGTGTTCCTGATCTTAAGGGAAAGGCTCTCAGCTTTTCCCCATTGAGGATGATATTTGCTGTGAGTTTTTCATAGATGGATTTTATGAACTTGAGGAATGTTCCCTCTATTCCTATACTCTGAAGAGTTTTAATTAGGAAAGGATGCTGTATTTTGTAAAATGCCTTTTCTGCATCAATTGAGAGGACCATATGGTTCTTCTCTCTCCTCTTATTAATGTGTTCTATCACATTGGTTGATTTCTGAATGTTGAACCACCCTTGCATCCCGGGGATAAATCCCACTTGGTCGTGGTGGATGATCCTTTTAATGTATTGTTGGATCCTATTAGCTAGGAGTTTGTTGAGAATTTTGGAATCCATATTCATCAGGGATATCGGTCTGAAATTCTTCTTTTTGATGGGGTCTTTGCCTGGTTTGGGGATTAAGATAATGCTGGCCTCATAGAATGAGTCTGGAAGCTTTCCTTCTGTTTCTATTTTTTGAAACAGCTTCAGGAGAATAGGTATTATTTCTTCTTTGAATGTTTGGTAGAATTCCCCAGGGAATCCATCAGGCCCTGGACTCTTGTTTTTTGGGAGGTTTTTGATCACTGCTTCAATCTCATTACTGGTTATTGGCCTATTCAGGTTGTCAATTTCTTCCTGTTTCAGTCTTGGCAGTTTATAGGTTTCCAGGAAAGCATCCATTTCTTCCAGGTTGCTTAATTTATTGGCATATAATTGTTGATAATAATTTCTAATAATTGTTTCTATTTCCTTGGTGTTAGTCGTGATCTCTCCCCTTTCATTCATAATTTTATTAATTTGGGTCCTTTCTCTTTTCTTTTGGATAAGTCTGGTCAGTAGTTTATCGATCTTATTAATTCTTTCCAAATAACCAACTTTTAGTTTCATTGATCTGATCTACTGTGTTTCTGGTTTCTAATTCATTGATCTCTGCTCTAATCTAAATTATTTCTCTTCTAATGCCTGGCTTAGGCATCGTTTATGCTTTTTCTCCAGTTCTTTAAGGTATAAAGTCAGTTGGTGAATTTGGGATTTTTCTATTTTTTTGAGTGAGGCTTGGATAGCTATGTATTTCCCCCTTAGGACCACCTTTGCAGGTAGTTTTGGATTGATGTGTTTTTGCTCTTATTAGTTTCCATGAATTGTTTTAAGTTCTTCTTTGATTTCCTGGTCGACCCAAACATTCTTGAGCAGAGTGGTCTTTAGCTTCCAAGTGTGTGAATTTTTTCCAAATTTTTTCTTGTGATTGAGTTCCAGTTTTAAAGCATTGTGGTCTGAGAATATGCAGGGAATAATCTCAATCTTTTGGTAGCAGTTGAGACCTGATTTGTGACGCAGTATGTGGTCTATTCTGGAGAAAGTTCCATGTGCACTCGAGAAGAATAGGTATTCTGTTGTTTAAGGGTGGAATGTTCTGTATATATCTATGAGGTCCATCTGGTCCAGTGTGTCATTCAAAGCTCTTGTTTCTTTGTTATTTTCTGCTTAGATGATCTATCTATTGCTGAGAGTGGAGCATTGAGGTCTCCTACAATTAACGTATTATTATCAATATGGGTCTTTATTTTGGTTAACAGTTGGCTTATGGAGTTGGCTGCTCCCATGTTGGGCGTGTAGATATTTACAACTGTTAGATCTTCTTGTTGGATAGACCCTTTAAGAATGATGTAGTGTCCTTCTGTGTCTCTAAGTACAGTCTTTAGCTTAAAATCTAATTTGTCTGATATAAGAATTGCTACCCCAGCTTTCTTTTGAGGTCCATTGGCATGGAAGATGGATCTCCATCCCTTCACTTTCAGTCTGGATGTATCTTTAGGTTCAAAATGAGTCTCTTGTAGACAGCATATGTTTGGGTCCTGTCTTTTTATCCAATCTGCAACCCTGTGCCATTTTATGGGAGCATTTAAGCCAGTTCACATTGAGACGTTCACTCTCAATCACATTGAGAGTGATTTTTGAAAGATACGAATTAATTGTCATCATGTTGCCTGTGAAGTCCTTGTTTCTATAGATTGTCTCTTGTAAATTTCTGTTCTGTATCACTCTTAGGGTCTTTCTCCTTTTATAGAACCCCCCCTTAATATTTCTAATAGGTCCGGCTTAGTGGTCACATATTCTTTCAGTTTCTGCCGGTCTTGGAAGCTCTGCATCTCTCCATCCAGTCTAAATGACAGCCTTGCTGGATAAAGTATTCTTGGCTGCATGTTCTTCTCCTTTAGTACCCTGAATATGTCTTGCCAGCCCTTTCTGGCTTGCCAGGTCTCTGTGGGTAGGTCTGACGTTATTCTGATGTTCCTCCCTCTGTACATAAGGAATCTCTTCCCCCTAACTGCCCTTAGGATGGTTTCCTTGGTTCTAAGATTTGCGAGTTCTACTATTACATGCCGGGGCGTTGGCCTGTTTTCCTTGATCTTGGGAGGGGTCCTCTCTGCCTTTAGGACATGAATGTTTGTTTCATTCCCCAGATTAGGGAAGTTCTCAGGTACGATTTGCTCAAATATATCTTCAAGTCCTCTTTCTCTCTCCACCCTCTCAGGTATCCCAATAATTCTCACATTGGAACATTTCTTGGCATCATTTATTTCTCTAATTCTGTTTTCATGGATTATAAGCTGTTTTTCCCGGGCGTCCTCTTTTTCCTTCTTTTCTACCAATTAGTCTTCTAGATCACTAATTCGTTCTTCTGCCTCGCTTACCCTAGCTGTTAGAGTATCTAGATTAGATTGGATCTCGTTGATAGCATTTTTAAGTTATGACAGTTCAGCTTTCATTTCTGCCCTTAGAGACTCTATGTTGCCATTAATCGATTTCTCCCTTCTAGCTATCGTCTTCATAACTGTTACCCTGAAGTCCATTTCCGACATCTTGGTTGTATCTGTATCCGTTTGTAAATCTGTGGCAGAAGTCACAGTCTCTGAGTCTTTCCTATTTTGGGGGTTCCACCTCCTTGTCATTTTGTTGAGGGGTGGTTGAGGGAATGTACAGAGTCCAAATTATTGACCACAACCCAAGCAAGATGCACCTGTTTTCTAGAGACCTTAGGGCTGTTGGCCTCTTGTTCTCCCAGCCTGTCTTCTGGGGGAGGGGCCTGCTGCACTGTTACTCAGGCAACCCTGTCTGGGCAAAGTTGCCCTGCCCCTTGTGGGGGGGGATGGGCTCAGTGAAAACCATTTTTTTGGGACTTTTGTTCTCTGGTGGCTTTCCCTGGTGGCTTTCCATGTCTTCCAAGAGAGCAGAAGAGACGGTTTCCAATCCTCTGCCTCAGAACAGAGAGATCGGTCTGTTCTTCAGTGAGCTCTCCAGGCCACATTATCTCCGTTTCTGTCTGTGCTGCTAAAAACTGCAGCGTCCTGGGTTGTACACCCCTCAGCAGCGCTCCCGGTCCTCGCCTCCAGGTCGGGGCATGTCTCTGCCCTTTGTGCTTCTAAAACCGTAGCCATCTCCAGTTTGCATATGCAGCCCCGATGCTCCAGGTTTCAGTGAGGGGGTGGGGGGGCCTGCCTTAAAGTCCTTTCCCAGCTGCTACCAGTCTGCAAGTCTGTGTCCCATCCCCAGCGCTGTTGGCTTTCACTCACTGGTGGTGCAGGATCCCCACGGCTCCTTCCCCCTTCCATCTGTCTTCTGATATCTGCCCACAGAATCACGGCTCATAGCTTCATACCTCTAAACCAACCACCTGCAATATTTTGTTTGTAGAGATCCAGATCTATCTTCTTACATCTCAGGCTGATTTCGTGTGTGTTCTGAGTGGTCTGGTAGATATCCAGCTCCATTCAGGGGACCGGTTGGAATAGGGTCCCCTAATCCTCTGCCATCTTTTTTAACACCCCTTTTGCACGATAGTTTAAATATATTTTCTTTCTTTTTTTTTTAAGTAAACTCTATCCCCAACATGGGGTTTGAACTCATGACCCCCTGATCAAGAGTTGCGTCCTCTACTGTCTGAGCCAGCCAGGTGCCCTAAATATATTTCTAATATATCCTTATTCGTATGTGTGTATGTGGCCATTTTTGTAATTTCTTGTAGCTATGCTTGGTCTATTGCTAAAGCCAAATATTTGCCTTGAAATTGCATAAGATTTTGATGTATTGGGTAAGGATTAGTGGTAGTTGTGAGAGGGCTAACTTAAGATATTTCACTTTTGGATGAAGTAGGAGATGTAGCTGTGTTAGAACTGGATGCTGAGGGTGCAGAGGGTGAAACAGAGTTATTTTTGCCATTAATATGTAGGCTTCTCTTCATTAAACAGAAAATAATAAGCAACTTAAGAACATGCAATGTATGGGGATACCAAATGGATGGATAACTAGTCTCCAGATTCTAAATGAGCAAAAGCAGCAAGTTGACCTAGTAAATAAGTAGCCATAAGATTTGGAAAGGGTCTTGGCTGTGGGTATACAGGTACCCATTCTGCATATTCAGCATCTGCTCCTTTACAATGAAATGCTAGCACACAAAGTAAATCAGGAATTAAATTGGGGTTATTTTCTCAAGGTCTTTGCCATATGTCTGATACTGCACTTAATTCAGTAAGCCAAGGTAGAGGTAAAGAATAAAGTAAAGTACCTAGTTGACTTGGTGTGTATGCTAGGTTATAATACCATGAGACATTCATATAGTAGGTCAGGCCGATCCTCATCCTCTGAGTTGGTGTCTAATATAATAGGGGCATTGTTCAGGATCCATGTTGATTTGGGGGAGATTGAAATGGAAGTTTCCACTGCTTCATCAGCTTCCTACAATACAAGGTTTCTCCCTTCGTCAAAGGTTTCCCAGTGAATAGATGCTGCTGATAGCAAAGGATGGGGTGGAAAGGTTGGGCTTGGTAATGCCAGTGAATCTGGTGATCCTGGTGATCCTGTGAGTTCTCAGTTGTAATAAGGTGACAAGGATAATGATTTGTGGAAGAAGTGGAAGATGTCACAAATGGTAAAGTCGTATCCTGACTAGAGGGTGGCATTCTAGTTTGGAATGGTTGAACAACTGCTATTGTTGGTGCTATCTGTGGATTATCCATAGCTGCAATAAGTATGGTATCCAGTCATGAGCAATAGACAAAATAGTGTCCCACACTGACCCACTAATTATTTCTTGTTGTTATTCTTGTCACTCAAGGGAATCTAGAGCTGTAATGGCTATTACTTGCAGTATTGCCCTGAATGTAATTGTCCTGTATCATGCTAGGCTAAATATTAGGCATTCGGTAATGATGCTGTACAAAAATGTGTCTGCTGGCCATCATATATGGAGTAAACATCAGTGTTTTTAGTGCCTGCATCCAGTGTTGATACAATAAAAGATGATGTCTTTCATACTTGAAAATTTTATAAAGACTTTGTATTATTTTCTTTAATTTGCCGTAATATGTTTTGTCCTTTGGTCACCCAGTAGGTTTTATTAGTGGTAGGTGCTATAATTTCACTGAAATTATATGTGCCATTTTGTTTTTTCATTAGCACTTTCCCCTTTAACTTAGTGCTTGGGGTGCTATTAGTGGTTATTTCTACTTTTGTGGGTTGTTGCAATATAGATTCTATAGTTGTTTTACCGTTAGTTCTATAGATAAATGGGTTAATGACCTTGCTGCTTTCCATATTACTTTAGTCCGGGTTTTCATGTCTAGATTGTTAATAAGCAATCTAAGCTTTTGTTTAAGCAAGACATTATATCTTTCAATTGATTCAAAGGCAACTGGATTGTAAGGTAAATGGAAGTTTCTCCTTATACCCTGGTCTTTTGCCCAATCTTGTACTATTTTTCCTGTGAAGCAGGTTCCCTAGTCTGATTCTATGATGGATAGGATACCATAGCAAACAATTCAGATTTCCACCATTCTGATGGTGAATTTTTGATCATTATTTCTGCAGGAGTAGGGTAATCTTATTCTGACCATGTGTCTACAATAATGCATGCATATGGTTTACTCTCTGATATAAACAAGGGTCCTATATAATCAATTTGTATAATTTGGAAGAATTTATCAGCCTTAACTTTGGTGTTTTGATTAAAGATTTCCAAGCTTTAAATTTCCTACAATACTTGCATTTTAATATGATACTATAGATATTTAGTTGGCTTATATATATTTTTGTTTTCAACCAGCTTTTAGTGCCATGTATGCCTGGGTGTCCCTTTTGATGATGTGCCCATATAATACTGTTAATCCTTGAACAACCTGGGCTTGAATTGTGGGGCTCCACTTCTATGTGGATTTTTTACATTAGAGTACTGCAGATGTATTTTCTATTCCTTATGATTTTCTTAATAACTTTTTTCTCTGGCTTAATTTATTGTAAGAACATAGTATATATTACATATAACATACCAAGTATGTGTTAATTGACTGTTTATATTATCAGTTAGGTAGTCCATCAAGAGTAGGTTATGTTTTAACTTTAATAGTAGGTTAAGTTTTGGGAGAATCATCATAAGTTATAGATGGAATTTTGACTACGCAGGGGTTGGTGCCCTTAACCCCTGCATTATTCAAAGGTCAACTGTAATTCTATCAATTGGCATATCTATCCTTTTCTGTTTTATCATCCACTGTTCCTTTGCTTTATGCATATTTTGATTTGACTCTCTTTTTATCTATGAATCATTGTGGGTGTTTTTGTGATAAACTTTAGGAATTCTAGCCTCATTAGTTTTTCTAGTGAGTTTGCCTACCTGATCATTGTACTTCGCTACCATAGTGTGAGCTGAGACATGTACAATAAATATGGAGATGTAAGTTTGCACTATTCTGTCATATGTCTTTACCTCATATGTCCATAGTTCCTATTTTCCAATTATTTGTTTCTCCATATTCTTGACCAGATAGCTATTTCCTTAGCTATTGCCCGTGAGTTTGAGAAAAGACTCATTCTGTGTTCACTTAACAGATCTTTCAATTGCCAGTTTTATAGCTATTAGCTCAGCATATTATACTGGTTCTCCCAAGCCTGGTCCTGAAAAGTTAGACCATCATTAGTCCTTAAGGGCACAGCTCACATCATATTGTGGATGGTGTTATAGAGGCTGATCCATCTATAAACCATGCATTTTTTAGTTTTCTGGGCAAGGATGGTCCCCATTGCTCCACTTCTTGGACTTGAACACGCTTACCCTTTGGAACTCTGGCAAATCCGCTATTGGCATCACTGAGATTTCCTCAGTTAGTGTAGAGCATCTGTTGTTGGCTCTGTATTTTGTAGGGCCTCATAGAGTGCCCTAGCGAGACTTTCAGTTGGTTGGTATCTATTCTCAGACCATGGAAACTTCCTAGTTAAAAATCCAACTGGATAAAATTTGGGGTAATGCAGTGCTTTCGTCCACAGTGACCATGTTGCAAACCTTTATGAGTATAGGTACTTTAGTTTGTATTTAGAGTCCTCATTAGCTGGTGCCAAAGTTTTAAAAGTTCTGGCAGCATTTTTCAGATAACTAATGGCTGCCTCTTGAGTCTCTGTCCAACTCCATTCCCTTCTTTTCCTAGTTATTTCATAGATATGTCTTAATATTATCCCCATATATGATATTTGCTTTTTCCAATATCCTAACGTCCTATTACTTTCTGAGTTTCTTCTTTTGTGGCAAGAGTTAGTATGTTTATGACTGGGTCTCATATTTTTCTACCTTCAGGGACCAAATTATACCTAGAAATTTGACTGTAGTTTGAGGTCTTTGAATCTTACCTGGATTGATTGTCCATTCTCTGAGTGTAAGGAATTCAATTAACTCTATTTTGACCTTACCCTGTTCTTCCAAGTTATTACCATAAATAAGAATATCATCAAGATAGGAAATGATGGTTTGTGTGTGCATGTTGTGTTTTCCTGAAAGGTCTGGTTATCTTCTATTAGAAAGGTGAGGGTATTAGTGAACTGTTATGGTATCCTTGTGGTAACATAGTAAACTGATATTGTCTGTCTTCCCATGTGAATGCAGTCAGGGCTAGCTTTTCTCATCATTTGGTACGTATAGCAAAGAACATATCAAATCAATTTATCACTGTATAATAAGTTCTGGATCCAGTGGTGATACTGTTTATATTATAGTGCCTGTATCTAAGAGTGCTTCCTCAATTTTTGGAAAATGTTTGTTTAAATTCCTATAATCTGTTGTATATCTATATGTTCCATCTGGCTGTTTTACAGTCCAGATTAGGTTATTATATGTTGAAGTAGTAAGCATGATAATTTGTTCTTTTAAGAGTTCCTGAATTTTTTCCTCAATTTATGTTTTCCCTTAAGATTATATTGAGGTATATTTATTATTTTAGATGGGTTGTGTAGTTTAATTGAAGTCCATTTTACTATAGTTAAGTTATTATTTGGGATGTTTAGGTCTTTATTATTCACATTTTGTCCTATTACATGCATTCCCAGGATGTTTTCTAAATTGGGTCCTATAAGGAGCTTTGCTTTTGCTGGTGGTCTATCATCAATTGTTATGAATCTATACACCCAGGTTCCTGGGGTTAATTTTCCTCCTAATCCTTCAATCAATACTGTATTGTTTTCTGATATTCCTGTCTTATTGGGTTGTCCCTGTATCATCGTTACTTGGGACCCTGTGTCCAATATCATAATAATATATAAAGTCTTTTTATTTACAAAGTTTTTTTTTTTTTTTAATTGAAATGGCCACTATAACCTAAGGGCAGTTGTCTCTGACTTGGGCCAGGAGATGGAGTCTGCTGAGTCCCTATAGGAGTTCATTGGACTTTCTCTCTTCTGTTTGTCGATGGCTCATCTATTAATGGGACTAGGTTTCCTGAATGAGTTGTCATAAATAGATTAGAGAGTCTGTTTTCTGTAGGTCTACTTCCTCTAAAATATTCGTTCTTTCTGTTTCTCTGTCACTGTAATTAGTTTCTGGGTTTCTATTTGAGTTTCTGTTTTTATAATTTGGATTGAAGGATAGTAGTCTAAATGATTTAGGTCACCTAGGCCAAGAAGACCTTATGAGCTTGTTTCTATTAGGCCTATTGACACTAAGTGTAGTCCTGTTTTGTCTATATACATTAGTGTTAAAGCCTTAGCTTTTGTCTTGACTCAATTCTTTGGCTGTTCTGATCAAGTCAAATAGTTTTCCTGTGTTTCTTGCACCTGCAAATATCATAAATATGCTATTATGTCCTTCAGGGGCACAGATTTTAGGATGGACTTTTTAATTTGTTCTGTTGTCTCTGCATGTAGCAGTGAGGGTATCTGTCCCATATCATAAATCATAGTCAATGGTCCTAATTTAATTGTTATATTAGGAGTTTCCCCTGCTGTTGTCCATGGAGATGTTGATAGGGATAATATATTACTTATAGGCCATCTTAATCTCTAGGCTGTTGCTAACCTGCCAAAGATCTTTGTATATTGGTATAATTTTCTCCAAATACTCTAAGGTGTTGATTAAATTTAGCATCAGTGTCAATGCATCCAAGTTACACATTCTACTCCTGTGAGGATCGTGTCCTCATTTGGACTATAAATCTAATAGCCATTGGGTTTCTGTGTCCAAATCAGTTTGTTGGAATTCCATCCTAATTTTTGTCATTTCTTGTCTAGTATAAGCTTTCTGTTCAGTAACTCTGGTTTCATATTATTATTTGTTGTAGTTCTGTCTGTTCTCATGGGCCTAACTTCAGTAGGTTAAAATTACCAGAGTCAAAGGGTTGTAATAATCATCATTGTCCTTGGGGTGTAGACTGGTGCTCTTAGGAATAAAACGGTCTGGGTTTCTTCCTACTCTGGAGATTACGTTTTGGGTTCTAGCCTTTCCTTTCTGTCTTTCTGCATCTATATTGCTGATTGTTCCTAATAAGAGTGCTGGAATTTCTTCCTTATTTGCTTTTTATAACTCACTGGGTTGGGTGATCAGGCCAATATCTGGAATTCCCTTAATTGTAAGTTTTGTTCAGACTAAGTCTTCAGTAGGTTTTAGGGATCCTAAACCCCTCTTGAATAATTTTGGTAGTGTTAATGAGTGAGGCATATTCACTTTTGTCATTCTGCTTTTCACAAGAGTGTTCAAAGCATGCTTTATTATACAGATGCTTAATAAAGTATTCCAAATCATTTGTAATATGGCAAAGCAGTATTAAGATAAATACTGTGACCAACATCAGCATCCAAACTATAATAGCTCTATCAATTTTGTCCATTCACTATCTGTTTATAGTTTTAGTAATAACCCATAAATGGTAAATAGCATATTAAGTTTAAAGTTTGTCAGTCCAGTAACAAGCTTTAGCAGATTTTGTTCAGTTATAAATTAGCATAATTTATCAACCTGTATTTCTAATTTGGCATAGAGTATGGTATATTCTGAAGCACTGACCAATTTTAATTATTACTGGTTTGGGTTGGGCTGCCAACTATGCCAGTTGTTTTGTTTGGGCCAAATTATGCTCAGAGACTGAGATTTGTCTTTGCCAATAATTTATTTAGCACAGGTTTACTGTGGGAATTATAGTTTATAATAGTAATATTTCACAAGCCAGTAGCATATAGGATAACATTTCTTAATAGGCCAATGAAGAAATAACATACTCCATACCAATGATAGGTTAATTACAGTATTGTTCCAGGAAAAGGAGAGGTGAAAGAAATAAAGTCCAAATTTAGTTGAGGTGTCCCTTTCTATGAGTTGGTTCTTGATAAAGTCAGTGCTTCCAACTAAAATCTGGGCATCAGCTGCTGTCATAGGTCCCTTGATGCTGGAGCACACAGCTAGCAGCCAATGACACCACTGTTGGTAGGCAAGGTGGGCTGCTATAAAAGTTATTACTCGAGAGACTGTTACATGGTTTGCACCACGCTCATAGGACGTAGCCTTGTCAAGGCAGGAATGGATGCCCCTTCTCTTCCTGAGACTGCATGATTTAATACCACAAGAAGCCTGGCCATGACGAGAGCAAGGGTTTCAAGATCTTTAGAGAGCTATTTAGATCAGCCAAGAGTAGCCTTGCCCAGACGAGACACTCTTGGTAAGCCCTCACAAATCTTGGTATTTAAAATTTAAATGTCCATTACATAATAGGCACTCTTCCTTACATTCTTCTCGGTAAGTCCCCAGTAGCACCCAACAACAGTTAAGTTGCTGAGTGCTTATTAACAACAGATGTTGATAACAACATCCTGACACAGCTTCCTCAATGTAAACAAATTCACCCTTAGATTCAGAACAACTTCACTTAAGTCATAAAAAAGTAGATTTGAAGTAATAACAAACCAATACGTAATTGTTAGATTGCCAAAAAATTAAAAAGTTTTACCAAGTAGTGATAAGTATGTAGTGATATAAGAAAACTAGCCTACATTGCTTATGGAAAGAAACTTTCATAACAGTTTAGAAAATCATTTCAGGAATACCTAATAAAACTGAGAACAAAGAATATTATCCAACAGTCTCACTTTTATGGTATATTCCTTAGAGAGTCATTTTTATATATGCACGAAGATCTATGCACAAGGATGTTCATAATAGAATTTCCTATAATACATAAAATTTAGATATAATCTCACTATCTGTGTCCAGGAAAATGCACAAAATTCAGCTTTTTCATATAATGGAATATTATTATCTGTGTATAACACATAAGAATCTTTTATCAAGACAGATTTAAAAAAATGTAATATTGGGTAAAATCAAATCAAATTTACATAATATACTATTATGTAAATTTAAGTGTTTTTGATATATACATATGTAGTATGGACATGATAGATTTTTAATTTGAACATAAATATTCTTTCAGAGCAACCAAGAAAAGGGGATAGAATTTAGTCCCTAAGATAGAGTCATTCATTCATTCATTCATTCACCTTATCATATAGGCAAGAACATTTTAATGAATGCTTAACAATGTGTCAGGCACCATTCTAGGAGATGTGGATGCATCTGTGGAAAAAAAGCAGGCATGACTTACCTTTTGTTGTATCTATAAAATTTTGTTCATGTGTATGTGTGTCTGGTGAAATATTTACCCAGTTTGTATCTTACAGATTGGTACCTGTGCATTTCATCTGTCTGTTGAAAGCACTGTATTAAGGGATCTTATGAGATTAACTCATTTATTTTTTAAATCATTTTATGTTATTTTATTTTATCTTATTTCATCATGGTAAGTGTACTCTTTAATCCCCATCGCCTATTTTACCCATTCCTCCACCCACCTCTCCTCTGTTAACCATCAGTTTTTTCTCTATAGTTAAAAAGTCTGTTTCTTGGTGTGTGTGTGTGTGTCTCATTTTTTTTCTTTGCTCATTTGTTTTGTTTCTTAAATTCCACATATGAGATCATATGCTATTTGTCTTTCTCCAACTGACTTATTTCCCTCAGCTTTATACTCTGTAGCTCTATCTATGTTCTTTTTTATGGCTAAATTATATTTATATCTATCTATCATCTATCTGTCTATATACACACACACACACATATATATGTATATATGTGTGTGTGTGTGTATATATATATATATATATATATATATATATATATACCACTGTATCTTCTTTATTTATCTGTGGATGGACACTTGGGCTGCTTCCATAGTTTGGCTGTTGTAAATAATGCTGCAATAAACATAGGGGTGCATGTATCCTTTTGAATTAGTTTTTTGTATTTTTTGAGTAAATACCCAGTAGTGCAATTTCTGGATTGTAGGGTAGTTCTATTTTTAATTTTCTGAGGAACCTCCATACTGTTTTCCACAGTGGCTGCACCAGTTTGCATTCCCACCAAACAGTGCATGAAGGTTCCTTTTTCTCCACATCCTTGCCAACATTTGTTGTTTCTTCTGGTTTTGATTTTAGCCATTTTAATAGGTGTGAGGTGATATCTCATTGTAGTTTTGATTTGCATTTCCCTGATGATGAGTGATGTTGAATATCTTTTCATGTGTCTGTTGGCCATCTGAATATCTTTTTTTGGAAAAATATCTGTCCATGCTCCTGCCCATTTTTTAATTGGATTCTTTGTCATTTGAGTATTAAGTTGTATCAGTTCTTATATATTTTGGATACTAACCCTTTATTGGGTATGTCATTTGCAAATATCTTCTCCCATTACATAGATAACCTTTTAGTTTTGTTGATTTTTTTTCCTTTGCTGTGCAAAAGCTTTTTATCTTGATGGTCTCAATAGTTCATTTTTGCTTTTGTTTCCCTTGTCTCAGGAGACATATCTAGAAAAATGTTGCTCTGGCTGATGTCAGAGTGATTATTGCCTGTGTTCTCTTTAAGGATTTTTATGATTTGAGGTCTTACATTTAGATCTTTAAAAACCATTTTGGGTTTATTTTTGTGTATGGTAGAAGAAAGTGGTCCAGTTTCATTCATTTGCATGAGGCTCTCCAGTTTCCCAACATTATTTGTTGAAAAGACTGTCTTTTTCCCATTGTATATTCATTTCTCCTTTGTTAAAGATTGACCATATAATTGTGGGTTTATTTCTGGGTTTTCTGTTCAACTCTATTGACCTATGTGTCTATTTTCATGCCAGTATCATACAGTTTTATTACTATAAGTACCATACTGTTTTATTACTACCACTTTGTAAATACAACTTGAAATTTGGAATTGTGTACTTCCGGTTTTGTTTTTTCTTTTTCAAGATTGCTTTGGCTATCTGAGGTTTTTTATGGTTCCATATAAATTTTAGGATTATTTGTTCTAGTTCTGTGAGAAAGCTGTGGTATTTTGATAGAGATTGAATTACATCTGTAGATTGCTTTGGGTCGTGTAGACATTTTAACAATATTTGTTCTTCCAACCCATGAGCATGCAACTGGCTTTCTATGTCTGTTTCTGTGTTAGGAAAGTCAGTTACTTCTCTTGCTCTTAATGAAAGTAGCCTTATGAAGACGAGGTCCTATAGTGCCCTGCAGTGCAGTGTCCCCTGTTCCCCAGGGGCTGGAGCTTCAGGGAGTGTCTCCTATGTGTGCTGTATGTGCTCTGCTGTTGAGTCTTGGCCTCTTTTTCCTTCAGTCCAGTTGTCTGCAGAGAGACAATTTACCAACCTATATTTCAAATTTGGCATAGAGTATGGTATATCCTGAAGCACTGACCAATTTTAATTATTACTGGTTTGGGCTGGGCTGCCAACTATGCCAATTGTTTTGTTTGGGCCCATTTGCCTATTGTGGGCAGTGTTTGGTCCCCAGCAGGGGCTGGTGCATTTTATCAAGGTGTGCAGTGGTCTGCTAGTGAAATGAGACCTGCCCCTGCTCCCACCAGAACTGAGGTCTCACACAATCTGCAGGTTGGGAGATGTAGTATTGGCAGGATTTGCAGCAGTCTTCTGGGGGAAGGGCCAGCAGTGCTGGGACTGAGGTGAGCATGACTGAGAAGGGCAAAAATTACTGAAGCTCAGGGGGTGGGGCTTGGTACAAGCAAGTTAGGTAGCAAGTGTCAGTGCTGAGCTGGTTCCCACAAGTGGTGGTTGTTTACCCTGGGGGGTGGGGGGGGGAGAAGAAAATGGTGCCTGCCAGCTCCTTTTACCTGAAAGGGTCTCCTGGTGTCTCTCCAGGCCAGGATATTGCTCTCCCTCCTGTCTGCCCTGGTGTTTTTCCAACTGCTCATTCTAGGCTATACCTGAATGGGCTGTTTGTCACACTGCCTCTTTAAGGTGGAGACTCCATTTCCTAACACTTTCTGGACTTTCCCAGAGCACAGACTGCCAATTTTTAAAATTCTAAGCTTTAAGTCCCACTGGTTGTAAGAACTTAGGAAATGCGACCCCTCTCATGTTCAAAGGTAAATATTATGGGGATTCATCCCCTCCATTCCTGGGCTCCCCAGTGTGAAAGTCTGTTTTCTGCCTTTCTCTACACCATAGGCTCCCTCCCTACCATGAACAGCCATGGTTTATTTTGCTCCCAGACTACATCTTCACCCTTCCTACCTTCTTCGATCTGGCCTCTTCTCTATCTTTACTTACAGAGTTTATTCTGCCAGTCTTTGGGTCATTTTCTGGTTTTTTTACACAGATGTGAGTATTATCTAGTTGTATTTGTGGGACCGGGTGAACCTAGGGTCCTCTTAATCTGCCTTCTTCCCAGCTAACTGAGGTTACCTCATTTAACCATCAATAGCTTTATGAGCTAAGTATTTCTCTCATCACAAATTAGGCATGAAGCCTTTCAGAAATTATGCAACTTGCCCAAAGTCAAACAGCTAATAAGCAGTGGGTCTGGATTTGAACTCTGCTATCTGATGCCAAAGTATGGATGTGTAACTTTCATGTGATTCTGTGGGAAGAGAAGAGTTGGCAGCAATTCATCAGGGATGCGATAAGCACTTTTGACTTTGACTAGACCTCCTTGCCAACACTGCATTGCCATTTGCTAGCATAGCAATAATCAAGGAGTCATTATCTAAGAATGTTTTTGTTGGGATTTATCTGGTCTGTATTGATTGCTTATTATGAATACATTTAGAGTTATGGATTTATGGGATACAATTGGTTGAAGAACAAAAGTATGTCATGTAGGCTCTCAGTCTGAATGAATAATAAAGTATAAACAACAAGAAGCCCAAATCAGAGCAGCTTTCTTGTCTAAGTCATACTGCACACCTCGTTAGATCTCGTCTGTTACTTGGAGATGGCAAACATGTCTCAAGGCAGGAAAAGGGACTTTTTTTGAAGTCATATTTGACAGTTTAGATCCTTTCAAATAAAAGTCTATCAAAGCAAACGGTTACACTTAAAAATTGTTAATACAATAAATCTTATGTATATTTTGCCACAATTTAAAAAAAAACCAAATATTTAGTGGCACAGCTAATAGTGATGACTGGCTCTGTGTGTGTGTGTGTGTGTTGATGTGACCTTTTGTTTCATGTATAAGTGTTTGTGCTATATGACTTGGTGGTGGCAAGGCTAGGCTTCCTGATAGACACACTCTTCTTTATTGATCTAGAAGTTAAAATAGCATAAAATAGCAGGAGTCTTCAGTCGTTTACCCTTAACGGGAACTAAGCTCATACACTTCCCTATTCTGTTTCTTAATTGGTGCGCAGATGACTATCAAATCTTTAACTTGTAATAAGAAAGAGTGAAGGCAATTTCACATTTTGCAGTTTTTTTTTTTTTCAGCAGTCTGAGTTTGTCTCTTGTTTATTTGAAAGAAGATTGGAAAGCCTGAAGAGGTATATACTTTCCAGACAGCTAAAGGTATTTTTGTTTGTTTTCGTCTTTTTTCTCTCTGTCTCACAAAGTGAAAGACTCAAACACACTAATGGAACTACAGATCTTTAAGCTGAACCCAGAAGATTAATTACCAGGTCAGGGTTTTTGTAATTTTTCCTTGGACTTAATGTGTGTAGGCAGTTAGAAAAGGCCTTATTTTTCTTTCACTGAGGTGGAAATGATAGTAATATTTTAGATGGAACCTGGGAGTGGGCATTGGAAGTGAAATGTGGAAATAGGAACATAAGGACTCTTCCGTGCTGAAAATAGAGAGCAGGCCTAGACAACAGAGCTAGACTTTAATTAATAGAGCTTAATTAATGAGCTAAACTAAAATAAATGGTATATATACAAGAACTATGTAACTACAATCTACGTAATCTCTATAGAGTTTATAATTGGTAGTCCAAGTAAGAAAGTATTGATATTCCACAGGAGAGGGCACATTCAAATTGTAATAAGCAGAGGGCTACTAGAATGAATTAATAAGCAGAGCAAAATTTAAAACATAATATTTCAGGTAATCTTAGATTTAGTATATTTTTATAATTTAAATAAAAAGGAAAAACCTGATCTTACGCTTTTTAAACCAGGGCATTTTTATTATTAAATTCCTGGCATGGGATAACAGATTTCTATAGCTTTTGTGTATAAAGGTTCAAGATGATATTATATAAAACATTTATATTTTCAATAGCTGGAAACGCTAGGTATTTTGGCCCTTTCAATTATCACAACTACTTTAAAACCATGATATCAGATCCAGGAAGGTTTGTATTACTACTTATACATTCATTTCACTGTAATTATTCCTCTGTGACTTGATTATATGCACCTATATTACCTGCTTTTGAATGGCTGAAAGTCTGATTATGGTTGTGGCCAGGATGTATTGTAACATTGGCCTAATAGGGCTTCTCTTCACATGAAGCATTTCTATTGCTATAATGTTGAGCGTTGTTCCAACAATGAGGTTATTTTAAGTCTGTACTCTGGAGTAACAATAGTTTCTGTGAACACATTCCTAAAGATATTATCTGGTAAAAGGAATATTGTACAGCCAAAAATATCACGGGTTATAAAGCTAGAAGATTAGTATGTAATTCAGTTACAAAGTCAATCAACCATTAAGTTATAAATCCCTAAGAAAACAGGCTTAATTAGTTTGGGTGCATGCCTTGTGAAACATCTTGTCAGGGAACTTAATTTTATTTAAAAAAATAAAAAGCTTAGATTAGAAGCAATAAAAAATCCCAGTCACATTTTGCCATTAATAGTCATTTTGTTGATATGTGTGACCCAGAATATTATATTTTAGGATTATATATTGCTAACCCATAGTTAATATTGAAGAATCTCTTTGTCCTTCTTGTGTGCAGCAATCTTACCTAATGCTATGCAATTTTAATTCAGTAAGAGTAAAATTCTCCTTTGTAAAATATTCTTTCAAGTACAGTTGGTAATTTAAGAGCATAAACCACCTTTTAACCAAGCTCTTTTGAGAGAACATATAATTTTGGAGGACATTCTCTCACCGAGTTGAAACTAGGCTACAATTCTCTTCTGTAATTCTGTCCATGGTACTTATTTTATGCTAATGTGTCACTGTTCTTCATTATTTATTCCACAATAGATTTTAATCATGATGAAATAAAAATTGATTAAAGAGAAAGAATATATGAACACAACTTTGAATATTTATGAAAAATGTCCTCATATACCATTTTCTTCTGAAAGGCTGTAGTTGCATGATCATGATTTTGATATTCCCTAAGTTATTTTAGCAATTTTTACCCAATAATTAAAACTTAGTTTAAACATCATTCATTTTTCTTCTGACTAACCATTGAAATATGAGAGCAAGGTATATTTTCCACATTTTACAAGTGTTAATGAAGCCGGATATATTAAAAGTTTGAGGTAAACTAAACAGAACCTAGAAATAGAAGTTCCCATGAAGTGATTTCTGTTTTTTTTGGGGAAAATATTATCTTTGTGTAAAGTCTTACCAATTGTAAATTACATTCCACACTTAAATTCATGTTTCTCACCAAATCTTAGAAATGTAACCATCCCAGGTCTAAAGAGTAAGCAAAGTGAGATCACTTAAGTTCAGAAAAAAATTATTAACAGAGTTAAATGTTTAACTCAACATAGTTACATAGGCAGAAATACATGGATTTGGTGGTTAATTGTGGTAAAAAAGAATAATTGGCAGGACACTTGGGCAAAAAATTAAATCAGCAAAAGACATATACATAAAAGCATCTTTCCTTTTTTTAAAGCATGTTTAATAATTACTAGGTTAAACATATGAAATTGTTTCTTTTTGCAAATTATAGACTTTGAATATCAGAAATTTCAAATGTTTCAACCTAAGAATTAGATACCACAATGTATTATTTTATTAAGAAAAAAATCTTCTCTTCAGCAAATATTTGGCTGTTTACTAGAAATTATGCTTTGATTGAAATTTAAAAAAATTTTAGCCTTTAGAATTTTTCTTAATTGAAATGAGGGGAAATATATTCTCAACATGACAGACAAGATGACTCATTTGAAATATGTCAGATCATGTTACTGCTCTGTTGAAACCCTCCCTTAGTTTACCATTTTATTCAGTTTTAAAGCTTAGGTCCTTAGAATGGTCTAGAATGCCCTCCATACCAGCTTTCTCCATGTTTTTACCTTCTGACTTAATCTGCTACCACTTCTCCTTTACTACATTGCTCTACCACATTGACCTTCTTGCTATTTCTTGAACACACCAGACACTGTCTCTCTTCCCTCAGGGATTTTCCACTGTCTACTTTTTCTGCCTACAATGTTCTTTATTTGCATATAAGAATGTATTACATCCTTATTCCCTCCGGGACTCTGGCCACCATGGGGATAAGTATTTCTCTCAACATCTAATATTAAGTGCATACTCAAAATTATTGAACTTACTATTTTCCTTTTCACTTAGATCTTTTCCCCCTCTATTCTACTCCTATCCATTTTATGTAATAATACTTATTTGTTTATTTGGTAATTGGTTGTCTTCACCCATTAGAATGTAAGCTCTAAGAGGGCAGGGACTTTGTTTTATCATTTCTATATCCTAAGATCCTAGAATGGGAACTGGTGTGTAGTTGGCACTTAACAAATAGTTGAAGAAGTGACTACACAGAAGAATAGAAAGTCTCCTCTCCAGGGGAAGTCCTGGATAGCAACATCTTGAATTTGTGGCAAAGACCTAAGAATCTAAATTCAAGGTTTTTCTCTAAAACTTTTCCATTTTGAATTTATTTTTAAATACCTTATCTTGCTGAACCAAGCAAGATACTCTCAGTGAAAAGATAAATGAATTTGAAGAATCTGATATCAAGAATTTGTCTTTACATTCTCAACTGACAGTAATTTGAACTGGATTGGTAGGAACCTGGGTTTGAAAAATTAACAATGGTGATAGTTTACAATAACTTAAAAGAAAAAAAATGAGTATTGTGTTGAGAGGGAAAGACTGGATCCAATGCATGATCAAAATGATCTAAATATAGGATACAGGAATAATTAAGAAGCTAGAGGAGAGAGTGTGCTTTCTTGTCTGGAGATATTCATTTATTTAAATAATATTTGAATGCCTGCCTCATGTCAGATACATTTCTAAGTGTCACGCAGTTTTCAATAGGCCAAAAATTCTTTCTCAAAGTTCTCTTTGAAGCAGAAAAATGAACTAATAAATAAATTAAGAAAATAATTTTGGTTGGTGATATGACAAAAATAAAAGAAGATATAAACTAGATTCTGATGGGATAGATTGGATAGTTACGAAGGCCTCTCCTCCCTAATCAGAATGCTAGAAGTAAACAACCATGAAAGGATCAGGAGGAATGCTTGCCATGCAGAGGGAACAAGATATGCAAAGGCATTAAGACCAAAAAGACTTGGTGTGTACAAGAACAAAGTGGAGGCTAACAGGGTTGGAACACAGGATGGAGGAGTAAAAGAGAGACACAATTAAGGGAGATGAGATTGGATGGGTAAGCAAGATGTGGCCTATCGAAGGCCTTGTCAGTCATAGGAAGGAGGTTTGGTTTATGTCAAGTGCCATTTGAAGACTTTGAGCAGATGAGTGGCCTGATATGTTTTTAAAACAGTTTCTTGAGCTGCTATGTGGAGATTATAATGTTTTGCCAGATTTTTAAAGTAGTTTTTGAGTAATAAAATATTTCACTTATATTAATACTTTTGGATTAATACTTTTTAGAATAGAAATATGTTCCTAAATACTGGATGCGATTTTACATTAAGGTTTCATAATTTACCTAATATGGTTTTGTTTTTTATTGTAATTTTGAATTACCTGTTTTAATCTTTCAAAAATATCTTCCTTAGGCAGTCTATCCCTTCACTCTCCCTGACTCAGTTATTCTAATCATTTGAGGATTGGATAAAGTGGAAAATAAAATAATCATAATTGGAAAGTCTTATTTGTGTTTAGGCTAGGTTGTTATAAAATTGAGAATTTCTCTAGTATCACTACCAATCTCCTGAAAATACTTTCAAATAAAGCCATCTTTTCCTGAGCTACATAATTTGTCTATTTCTTTCATCATTCTATATATATTAGTTTCCTGTAGCTGCTGTAACAAATGATCACAGATTTGGTGTTGTCAAATAACAGAAATTAATTCATTCACAGTTCTGAAGGCCAGGCACCCACAAATCATTATGCAACCAAGGTGTCAGTAGAGACAAGTTCTCTCCAAAGTGTCTAGGGGATAATCCAACCTTACCTCTTCCAAATTCTGGTGGCTGCCAGTTTTCTTTTGATTTGGACCACATTGCTCCAATCATCAAGGGCAGTATATTAAAATCTCTCTCTGCTCCTTCTTCATACCAACTTCTCTGTGTGAATTACATATACCTCTGTGTCTCATAAGGATTGCATTTAGGGCCCAACCAGAAAATCCGGGATAATCTCCTCATCACAAAATCTTTAATTTAATCACATCTGTGAAGTCTTTTTTTTTCCTCCATACAAGGGAATATCCACAGGTTTCAGGCATGAGGACATGTATGTATATCTTTTGGGAAGTCATTTTCTTCAGTTTACCAGACTGTGCAGTATGTCAGTATATATCTGTTTTTTGGTCCCATATAGGTAGTTTGTTTTTGTTCATTTAAAAATATTTCCTATAACTTTGATATCTTAAACAAATCAGAGGAAGAAAATTTTTGAGAGATGGGTGGATTTCCAAAGAATGTAGTTTCATTTATATGAGAAAATTAGGGACTGTGAATGACAATTCATATTAAATTTGAAAGTCTCATAAGAAATGAATTCTTTTCATTTGAATTTGATGAAGTGTTTTGTTTTGTTTTTTTCCGGGCATTTGTGCCCCTTGATGTTCCCAGATGTCACTTGCTCCTACTATATCTCAACTTTGCTATTCTTTCTTGCAAGTAGATTCCACTACTATTGCTAACTCACCTTGGAGTGGGGGTTAAAGCATAGTCACTGCTGAGAAGCCCACTTACATTCCCTGCCCCCTCCCACTTCCAGTTCCCACTCCTCCTTCGAGTGAATCTCTACTAGTTCTGATCCCACCCATCTGCAGTAGTTTGCTTCTGTGAATATTCTGGGCTGCAATTTCAATTTATTCTTTTAAGTAGATATCATCTACTTTTTATTGTTCAGTGGGTCCAAAAGTTAACTTTGTTATAAATCAAGATTGCATTGGGGCACCTGGGTGGCTCAGTTGTTAAGCGTCTGCCTTCGGCTCAGGTCATGATCCCAGGATCCTGGGATCGAGCCCCACATCTGGCTCCCTGCTAGGCGGGAAGCCTGCTTCTCCCTCACCCTCTCCGCCTGCTTGTGTTCCCTCTCTCACTGTGTCTCTCTCTGTCAAATAAATAAATAAAATCTTTAAAAAAAAATCAAGATTGCATTTATCCTTTAACATGTATTCTTTCCTGATTTGCTATAGGAAAGGTAGTATTTTCATAAGAAAGATTCTCACAAATGTATCATAATCTTACCAAGTACGAAGCATATCGTCATGTTACAAGACTTAATTCCTAATGGGATTATGCCACTCATGACTTCACATGGTCATTAACATGATAGAAAGGAAAAAAAAAACTAAAATATTTGGTGGTATTATTGAAGAGTTCACACTGGAGGAAACATTTGGGATGGATCTTGTAAAATGATGAGGCTGAGGATGTGAGAAAAGGTTTTACAGGAATAGCTAAGAGCATGTGTCAAGACAAAAATGCGTGAAATGGCTGTGTATTCTGTAAAAGGTGAGATGTTTAATGTCTCTGGAACACAGAGTGAGGTAAAGTGGCAGAAGTTGAAGCTGAGGAAATGAAATGTGGTGACTTTTTAAAAATTAACTTTTTTCTGTAATTCAGTAAACAAATATCTATCAAATGCATACTCTAATCCAGACAGTCCTTTCATGCTGCCTACTGCCTCACAAGTTTATATTGCTATGTCAAGACATTTGAAATTTATTACAAAGAAAGAAAACTAAAATATATTTTTAATTACAGAGATAAAATTCAAATTTGGTTTTTAGCAAACTGGATTTAATGGCAGACTGAAAAATGGTTTAAAATAAAGAGAAGCCAGTGGCATAAGTAGGAGAGGCAGATACAGTCTGACCAGAGATGATAGGGTCAGAACTAAGACTGTCAGTGGAGATACAAAGTAAAGATTATTCCCTAGAGGTGTTGGTGAAAAGGAATTTCATTTCAGTTGTCTGCTAAAACTTCCTTGTATGTAGAGGTAAGTGTGGCTTAAGGATTGGACAAATCTGAAGTGTCCAGTTTGGTTATGTGGATGCAATGGAACTCCATTTACCTGGAATATATAAGAAATGGGTGATGGGGATTAAGGAGGACACTTGTGTTGAGCACTGGTGATGTATGTAATTGATGAATCATTAAATTCTACACCTGAAACTAATATTACACTGTATGTTAACGAACTAGAATTTAAATAACAACTTAAAAAAAGGAAGCAAATGGGAAAAAAAAGTTTATTTTAAGTGAATTCTGGATAGGATGGTAGGCAGAATTCTAAGATGGCCCCCCAGATTTTCTAACCCTGCTTTTGTACATGCCTTGCATAATCCCGTGCACAATGAATATGATGGATTTTATTCCTGTAATCAGGTTATAATAGATGGCATAGTTGACCTATAGGGAGATTATTCAGGTGGGTCTGACCTAATCCCATTAGCCCTTTAAAAGTAGTAAAGTTTTTTCTGTCACAGAGGAGGAAGTCACAGATTCAAAGCATGGGAAGGATTCAGTGTGCCATTGTTGACTTGAATATGAAGAAGGCCATGTGACAAGGTTCTAATTGGCCTCTAGAAGCTGAAAGTGGCCCCTGGGGTTGCAACCATCAAGGGAAAGGGGAATTCAGTCACATAGCTGCAAGGAACTGAAATTTTGCAGCAACAGGAATAAGCTTGGAAGTGGATTTTTCCACAGACTCTTCAGGGAACTCAGTCCATCCTACGTTTTGATATCAGCCTTGTGATACTGTTAGCAGAGAACCCCATTGTACTTTGCTAGACTTCTGATCTATAGAAAATAAATAAATAAATAGGTGTGGTTTCATGCTTCAAAGTTTGTGGCATTCTGATGCACAAAAATGGAAAACAAATACAAAACTAATGCAATACATATACAAATCAGTACAAAACAATAAAAGCAAATATACAAGGCAATAACTTTCAAGTTGTATTAGAAAATCCTATGCTGTTACATAATAATAATTTGGAATTTTAATTAAGTTGAATGATTTCCTTGAAAAATCTGTAAAGCAGTATCATATATAAACTGTAGAAAACATGAACAGACCAGACCACTAACTATGGAAGGAATTGAACATTGCTGAAATGTTTTTTTTTTTATAGAAAGTACAGAATGGATTGATTTTAGATTAACTTTTAAAGCTTTTAAAAACTTTCTGTATTTGGTATATTGAACATCTATAAAGAAAAATGGTATTCTTCTCAATCCGATTTCTGAGGCACATATGATAGAGGCAATAGAGCCGGTTTCTTAAAATCAGTCACACATATTATACCGTTACATTATTAAAGGCACTATCATACATGTATAAATTTAACATTTGGACTAGATGCTTAAATAATATACATTAAATTAAAATTAAAATATATGTAAATTGCATTTAATATTTGCAAACACCTTAAGTATAATTTTAGGAAATGTATAACAGAACAATATATCTAAAGAATCAAGCAACAAGAGTACTCATAAGAAATTAAAATTTATCCTGGCACAAGTTGAGGAGGTGAGGGTGGGTAGTGATAGGTTCTGATTCTAGAGAGTGAGGTTTCAAGCACGTTGTGGAAAGGTTGACATACTATGCCTAGAAGTTTGGGCTTTATCCTTCATCTTAGGTAAAGAATATACAAGAGTTTTTTAATCTTCAGAGTGACCTGATCAGATATATTTCTCAGAAAGATAAGTATGCTAACATTGTGGAGAATGGGGTATAGGTAGAAGAGGCTCTTGTCAGGATGATCAGTTAATGTCTAGGAGAGGATGAAGTACAGAACTGAGATATGGCCATGAGGAGTGGGAATTGAGATCATATTAATGAGAAATTTCTGATGCAGAATTGACTGGATTTGGGGAATAAAATGGACTGTATAGTAAAGGAAATAGCAAATCTATTCAGAAAGTTTTTAGTTTATGAGAATGGGCAAATAGTTACCCCATTTGCTTGGGGAATACGAGAGACCACACAGATACAGGGTTAAGGATGATTATTAGTTTTGGACTTAATGAACTTCAGGTAACTTTGTCCAGGAAAAATAAATATATGTCAGTCACAAAAAATATGATCAGCAAGCTAATACATGCCAGCATGTATCTGAAATAATCAGTGAAAATTTTAGACCATAAAATTTTACTTATACTTCTGATGACATTAATGCACAAACTCCTGTATCCAATTAAAAAGTATAAGAAGACACTCAAGAAAAACAGCAAATACTTATTATTTTCAGGTGAGAAGATTTTAAATGTAAATTATAAGTTTTGAAATAAAAATGTTTAAAAGTTGTATATGTATATATGTGTATAGTCGTATATGATGCAAGTGAATTTGTGACTAACTTGAAGAAACATGATATTTTGCCTTATGGACTACCATGGTGACAAATTTTTTCAAAAGATTATGTAAGAAATAAAAAAATACTTCTATTACGAAGTCCATACAGGGGACATTTTTTCAATGTCGTATCATTCAACAAGTATCTAGCTGAAAAAATAAGCTATATTATTAAATAAAATATTTTTTTAAAGATTTTTATTTATTTTTTGACAGAGACAGCAAGAGAGGGAACACAAGCAGGGGGGTGGGAGAGGGAGAAGCAGGCTTCCCGCCAAGTGCGGGGCTCAATCCCAGGACCCTGGCATCATGACCTGAGCCGAAGGCAGACGCTTAACGACTGAGCCACCCAGGCGCCCCTAAATAAAATATTTTTGAAGAAATATATATTTACAGTCATTTTAGGACTCACTAAGAACATAAGTTCCTACTTTCACGTATTTAAGATGCATATGATCTTGGTAGATGAACAAAAGAAATTTTGGATTGACTCATTGCAGATATGAAACTAACTTAGCCTAACTAGAAATGTTTTTGGTAAATCATAAGCAAGGTTTAAATATATTGTTTTGTTTTGTTTTCTAACATGTTTAAACCAATTGCCTTATAATTAAACTAAACTTACTAAGATCTGTTATTCTTCCATAGTACATTTTTGGTGGCTATTGTTACATTCTGACAAATGGCAAATGTAGAATATCAACAATTCACTATGTTCCCAGCCTAAGTAATCATAATATGGGTAGATCCTAAATATTTAGAGTTGCCAATAAGGCATAGATAATAATACTTGTATCAAAATCCCCAGGCTTTTCATAGTTTATATAATGCTAAAGCTTAGAGTAAATGGAAATCAGTAATGCCAAAATCTAATAAATTCTAAAAACCAATGGCTTAAATTTTCTTTAAAAAGAAGTTATAATATGTTGCAAGGAGAATGGCTAATCATCTTTGTGATATTCTTCCCCCAAATTCCTAACTCCAGTGTAATCAGAAGAAACCACCAAACAACCAAATTGAGGGACAGTCTTCAAAATTCCTGGCCATTATTCTTCAGATATGTTAAGGTTATGAATGAAAAAGAGAGGGGAAAAAATGTTATAGATGGGAAGAAACTAAGGACACATGGTCTCCAAAATGTAACATGGCATCCTGAATTGAATCCTAGAACAAAAAAAGGACATTGGTGGAAAACAGGGAAAATCTGAATAAAATCTCTAGATCATGTCTCCGCAAACTGTGGCCAATGGGCCAGAAGAGTCTGACTGCTTAGTTGTAAAAGTTTAATTAGAATCTGGCTACACCCATTTGCATCAACATGGATAGATCTAGAGAGTATAATGCTAAGCAAACTAAGGCAGTCAGAGAAAGGCAAATACCATATGATTTCACTCATATGCAGAATTTAAGAAACAAAACAAATGAGCACAGGAAAAAACGAGACAGAGAGAGAGAGACAGAGAAACTAAGAAACAGACTCTTAACTATAGAGAACTGATGGTTGCCAGAGGGGTAGGTGGGTGGGTGGGGATGGGTGAAATAGGAGATTGGGATGAAAGAGTACACTTAGGATGAAAAAACAAATGGCTACAGCCATTTGTTTATGTAAAGGCTGCTTTCAAGCTATAAGGACAAAGTTTATTACTTGGGGAAAAGACCATTTGGCCCATGAGCCTAAAACAATAACTAAGGAGCTGTTGACAGAAAAAGTTTATTTACCACTGATTTAGTTGATAGTATTATACCAATATTAATTTCTTAGCTTTGATAATTGTATCATGGTTATGTATGATGTTAACATTAGAAGCAGCTGGGTGAGGGTATATGGGAGCACTCCACTCTTTGCAACTCTTCTGTGAATCTAAAATTACTTCAAAATAAAATGTTTAAAAAATATATAATGGTTAAGAGTTCTGGCTTTGAAGTCAGACAAAACTGGATTTATTTACTTATTTATTTTTAAAAGACTATTTATTTTAAAGAGAGAGCATGAGCAGGGGGAGGGGCAGAGGGAGAGAAGCAGGCTCCCTGCTGAGTGGGGAGCCCTACATGGGCTCGATCCCACAACTCTGAGATCGTGACCTGAGCTGAAATCAAGTCGGTTGCTTAACTGACTGAGCCACCCAGGTGCCCCCAGGCAAAACTGGATTTAAATCCCAGCTTTGCAGCCTATCAGCTCTATGACTTTCATCTCTAGAATTTCAGTAATAATAATATCTTCTTACATAGGTTACTTGCCAATATTAAATGTAATGATGTACTTTTGGCCACAGCATATAATACACTCAATTTATGATAATTTACATGTAATAATGATAGTATTTATCTACAATATTATAAAATATAATAACATAGGAAAATATTTTTTCCCTAAAAAAATAAATCCTTACAGGTCACTTATTTTCCATTTCTACTTTACAAAATGGGTTGTCTCAAATGTGTTGGGATTGGTAGATATTTACAGAGGAAGAGAGTTGTAATTTCTGGTGGAATCAAGAGGGAGTGTATCCATTTTCATTTTGATGGAAGTTTCTCAGCAACTGTGCTGCCCAGAATTAATGAATTATTCAGTGAGGTTTAGACTGATTCCAGAAGAAAAAAATATAGGAAGATGTTAAAAAGTATATATATTGATCAGTGCTCAGAAGTAAATGATAACTTCAATATAAAATTCTCTAAACAAACAAAATTATCTACTTAAAACAATATAATATTAGAACCAGTCAGATTTTTACAAACCTATTAATATAACTCCTTAAATCCTCTCATTTTTCAGACACAAGACTTATTATAGATCATGCAAACTGTCAACCTGAGACTAGAATTTGTCTCACTTCACCAGAGCATATAAGATATGAATATATTTTGTAAATTATACCTTAATCCTATGATTGTATCCCAGCATTAAAAATACAAATATTTGAAAATCTATCCTCAAATATTGTCATTTATATTATATTAACATTCTCATCATTCCATTGTATTTAGAAGAAAAGTTTAGGAGAACTTAACCTGTATATATATTTGATAATAAATAGCTGTTCATTGAAGACATTGTTGTAATTTGCTCTACCAAGCACATTGAATGGTTGGAAAAATAACCTCATAGGCATCTGGGAGAACTCTTTGACTTTTGAGACTAATATAGGGTAGATTGAATTACATGTCTTCTTTGAGCTTTGTTAAAACTCTAGTATTATTGCCTACAATCTCCAGTCTTACCATCTGAATGTAGTAGTCACCTTTCATGGCAATCAGCCTAAATTATTTTACTTCTCTTTAGATCTGAGAATAATTAAGTATGAAATATTGCTTTTGTGCATGTCACAGTATTAGATGTTAAAAATTATAAGCAACTGTTTCCATGTCTTAAAATGGATTTAATACTTTGTTCATCTGCTCTTTGTATCTCTAGTTCTCATTCTTTCCAATTCACTTGTTTACTATTCTATACACATATTTGGGAATCTCAGACTGTAGATTTTCATACTAAAACTTTTGAGAAAAATACACCAGTGCTCTCCAAAGAGGAAAGCCAATTGAAAGCTGTGCCATGAAACCCTAACCAAAGATGGCACTCTGCTATTCCAGAAGACACCAGACATGACATTCTTCCACAAAGAAGTCAGAAGAGGCCACAATGGCTTCTTAATACACAGGCCCAGACAACCAATTACTATTAGAGCTACCACAAATTACCATCATTTTGCTTTCTCTACATTTGAACCATTTTTCATACTATTTTGTGCACATTCTACTTCTTTGGAGATGAGCCTGAAGGCACTGATATACTATCACATGATTCTGCAAGTACAAACATCAATGCAAATCAACAAATTATTTAAAAAATTATTCTGAATCCCATGTTCTAGTAGACACTAAGACTGTAAAGATCAACAGAATGTACCACCTCATTTCCCTGTTCATAGCAATGGATATGGACTTAATACATATCTTATTTTATCCTTGGAAAAATCCTTTTGGTCATAGACCATAATGCCCATTTTACAGATGAAGGACAATTTAGACATTTGTTCAAGATCACTATTTTAAGTTAATGAGCTGGGATTTGCAAAGTCTAAATGATCCCAAAGCTTACACTTAAATGCACTTAAAAACTTTCTGTGCAATTATGTGATAAACATCCCCTCAGCCCATGCAGTAGTTTCTCCTGATTTACTGTACTGTCTTTCCAGCAAACACAACACCTTTGGTAACCTAGAGCTTTTCTGTAATACTGTGAGAGAAGAGAGTCATAAAGTAAATATATTTAATTTGGGTTCTAAAGAATGTGTAGGATTACTATAAACCCTGGTATAGATTAATAAGTAAATCCATTCACATATTAATTTTACCAAACAGTTATTTGTTGTCTACAATATGCCAAGGAATATTTTATGTTCTGAGGATTCAAAAACAATAGAAAATGTAGCACCTATGAGGGCATTTTATTTAAAAAAATTTAATATACATATAGCTTAAGTCAGGGAAATCTAACACTGGATCAAAGCTTTGATTAATGGTCGTCTCTTTTAAAGGATTTTATATATGCCCTATTAAAGAGTTTGGATTTGATTCTATAGGATAAAAAAAAATCAGTTGAGTATATTAAGTAAGGCAGTGTACAATTAGTTTATACAGTGTTCCAGTTCCATAATCATCACTGAAAAATTATGAGAAGCTAGATAAATGGGTGAAAATGGTCATTCCATACTTTTCTCATTTTAGATCAGAGGGTTATCAGTGTACCCTTGCTGGGTGGATGAGAGGAAAGATTTATTGGAATGACTTAAATTTTTAAGAAAGCTAACTTTTCAAAATGTTATGAGTTTAGCCATATGTTTGAGCAATGGAAACTATGTATGCGCTAGTTTATTATTAACAT
The DNA here is from genome assembly GCF_002201575.2 of Neomonachus schauinslandi. NCBI lineage: Eukaryota > Metazoa > Chordata > Mammalia > Carnivora > Phocidae > Neomonachus > Neomonachus schauinslandi. The sequence continues at coordinate 32,106,287 of NC_058407.1, forward strand.
TTAAATACAGTTACAAATCCTCTCTGAATCCTTCATCCATTTAGGCTTCTGACCCATTTTCTTTGTTTCTCTTTACAGCAAGACTCTTCAAACATTTTTCAATAATCACTGCCTATACTTTCTCTCTTCCTAATCTTTACATGTTTTGGGGGGCTGTCCTATCAGCAGCATCTGGTCCAGTGTTCCTCCTTGAACCATGCTTTTTCCTTTGCTTCTAGAATGCTACTAGAATTATTTCTTTCACTGTATTAACTGTTCCTTCTTCATCTCCTTTGACAGTGTTTCCTCATCTTTATGACCCATAAAGAACAAAGGGATCTATTGCCTGATCTCTTCACCTCCCCTTTCTCAACTCCCCTCCTGTCCTTTTATTCCTTCTGCTGTACTCTATTCCTTTCTTCTCTTCCCTAGGGGTATCACATTCATTCATCTGCTCATTTATTATTTCAAAAAATGTACACTGAAACCTGTTGTATGCCAGGCTTTCTACAAATAAACACAGTTCTGCCCTCCTTGAGTTTATGTGCATATAGAAGAGATATTTAATAGACTAATAAATAACTAAAACATGTAGAATGTGAGAGAGAGATAAGTTCTATGGAAAACTAAAGTTGAGAAAAGTGTAAGGAGTGTGGTGAAGGAGGCATTGCAATTTTATTTGAGGTGGCAAGGAAAGGTTTAATGGAGAAGGTTACATCAGCAAAGACCTGATTGAAGACCATGAGAAAGACATAAGCATCCCTTCCAGCAGATGTAGCAACCAAGTTTGAGGAATTTATGCTGCATCAAAGGGACACAGGTATATGAGAGTTATGAGAGTGGCATCAGATGGTGAAAAGATGACAGGATGAATATATTTTAAGTACTGATTGAGTTAAAGAATCATAGGAGTTAAGGTACTAGAGAGAGGGTGTTAAAAATACAGAGATCATAGATAAGAGCAGTGCTTAAAATTGAGATTCTGGAAGGATTGCATTTATCAAAAATGACAAAGTCTAGAGAATGAGATAGAGACAAATCATATATCATACTGCAGTATGATAACAGAAGTGCAGCTGGGGCAGGATAGATGATAAGATCATTGGAGGAGAGAAGATCAAGGCATTGAGATGCCAGGGTATTGAATAAAGCATTTATGAGCTGAAATAAATCATTATGAGTTGGAATCTCTAAGAATTATGGCAGGATTAATATTGGAGGGAGTGAGTATTGGGTGCTGAATTCTTCAAGGACCAAGGTAGAATTGCATAGGGGTTTGTAGAAGTCTATAGCAAAGAGAGTCAATAAGAAGGACTAGACGCGGCTGATGAGACACTCACCGCAAGCACAAAAGTTAAGGTGGTGCCTAAAACCTCAGTCAATAAGATGAATGATATTTTAATGCTACATTTGACAAAAATCAAAGTAATAAAAAACCCATGACATACAAAATATCAGAATGTTAAATTAAGACAGGATCATGGTAGGTAGGATATTAGGTTAATTTGAGATTTAAATATCATGCCTTTAGACACCACATCTATCTGAGATTTCTTCTGTGACTTATTCAAATGTGTACTCATCTCTCCATTTCTATGTCTACTGGGCATCTCCCACCTAAAATGGCCAAAACTTAACTGCTGACTACCACTTCATTTTTCTCTGCTCCCTTTTCAATCGTTTCCACCTCAGTGATTGGCAACTCCGTTCTTCCTGTTGCTCAGGACAAAAACTATGGATTCATCATTAAATGCTTTGTTTTTTTCCCTCTGAACCTCCTCCCATCCATCAGCAAATTCTATAATCTCTTCCCAGTAAATCCAACCAGACTTTTGACCACTTTTCAGCACTTTTACTATCACCCTAGATGATGCAAACATTATTTCTCAGTTGCATTTTTGCAGTGGCTTCCCAACAGGCTTCTCTTTTTCTGCTCCAGGTTCCCTGTCAGGTACTCTCTACCCTGCAGTTAAAGATATGATTTTTATGGAGTCAGATCAGGTAATATGTTTGCCCAAATGTTCTAAAGCATTCTCATATCTCAGAGTAAAAGCCAAAACCTTTGCAGTCTCACATATATGGCTCCTAGTTATCTTTTTAACATCTCCTCCTACGAAATTCTCCCTTAGTGAGTTTCAGTAGAACTGGACTCCTTACTATTCTTCCAACACATCATATAGGGCCTTTACCCTTGCTATTCCTTCTAACCTGTAATGCTCTACCCCAAATATCCATATAGCTCATTACCTCACACTTACTAGGTTTCTCCTCGAGTATCACCTTATTATACTCTAATCATCTTAACTAGATCATCTAGATGGGGCAAAAATAGCATCACCCCATCACTCCCTATGCCTCATATCCCTCTCCCATTTATCTCTAAGGCCCTTGTCATAACCCAACAAATTACATACTTATTTGTTTATTGTCTCTTAAGTCCATGAGGGCATGTGGTATGTCTGTTTTGTTCTCTGCCAAGGACAGTATCTGGAACACAGTATTTGCTCTATAAATATTTGTGAATAAATTAGTATGTAAAATAAATTACTCAATCTTTAATATTTACCAAATATAATTAGATTGAACTTTAAACATATTTAGAATCTATATTTTAGTAATATCACCTTTTCCTACTTTCAAATTTAAGTCAGTCAACTAAAATATTTTACACTGAAAAATGAATTTCTTTTATTTTGAAATATAACACTCCTTAAAACACAGAGTAATAGAGTTAAAATCATTATCTGAAAGTAGAGTTGTAAACACCTTATGTTTAAGCGTTTCTTTTGTATGTTTTTTTTTTCCTTTCTGATTAGAATCTGATTTCTTTTCAAAATTAAACGTTTTTTTTTAAAACCAGTCAAACAGGTTAGCATGAAATGCTATCCAGAATGGCCCAATTGTTTCATACCAAACTCCAAACTACATTTCAAGGAAATAAATTCAGTGTTGTCTCTGAAAGCTTATCACCTAAAATTACCATACAAAATTGATCAGATGTTTTTTTGCTTCAATCAAAAAGACTTGAGGGTTTATAATCAGAATAATTTATTTTCTTATTTATATAGCCTACATTGCTTTATTTCACTTTATAAAAAGAATACAGAAAAACAGCCCTCCAAGACAAATGTTATAATGCAGTAATTTCAGAAAAAATAGGTGTATAATAGGGCTCTTTGCTTTATTTATAGGTAATACAAGTTTCTTACTATGTATTTCATTTAACATTTTAAAAATGAATGGCTTTATTTTTTTCTTTGACCTTTGTATTGAAATCTCTTTATGCTCTGAGATTTCTGTCTAATCTTAACACAGTGAGATTCATATCATCAACTCTTGTTAAATTGGTAGAAGAAAAGCACAAATGAGCAAAAAGATAACCAACCACTTGTAGAGAAATTTTAGCACATCTTTTGTCAAATAACAAAGTATAAAACTCTCCCAAACTCCTTATGTAACATTGCAAGTCGGAGCCAACTAGTTTCTCTATAAATCAAAAACTAAGCTCACAGAATAATGGTACTTAAGAAAAAAGAAAATAAAAAAGGGACATATTTACGCAGGCCTGTATCCAGAGAGTGATCTTGGCTGATGTAAGAAAGCAAGGAAACTAAATTATGAAAATCATACAATCTGGATTTTCTCCTCCTCCTCCTTTTTTCTCCTCCTTCTACTTGTTTTTTAAACATAGAATCTACCTTACCTATTATGCCTAGGACAGACAAAATGGATGTACATACATTTCAGGAGAAAATAACTTAGGAGCACAGTACATTTGCCAAATCCCCCCATTTTAATATAGATACATTTGTCTCACTTCTGAGATTCTGCATAATTTTAAACTCAAGTAAATGAAATAGCAGCTTATCCAAAGGGTTGAATATTTTCCTATCCAAACTGAAACTCTTTTATCATTTATAATACCATATGCTGTTGTTTTTTCCTTCAAATTATAAATGCATTAGTAACTAAGTGATTCTATGGCCTGTGGTTTGGAACCACCATTTTTTGGTTCTCTAAAGGAATTTGACATTTTGAATGGTAGTGAATCCTGCTTTTCTCAAGGATCCTTTTCTTTGCCCCAAAGCAGGGATTATAGTTTAGAATATTTCCCTCAAGTTTTGATCACTATTCTAGAATTTGACTGATACTCAAATCAGGTATAATATTCTTCTTCATCACCCAGTAAATCTTTTTGGAAAATAAATTACACTTTACTCTGCTTTTATGTGTTTCTCTTACACCCGCATAAATAAAGAAAATTCATAAAGACATTTATATATTAGGTTAACTCACAGAGATTGATAGGTGGTTTCTAGAGGTCCATGTACAGAGAGGGAAATAGCATAAATTGAGTATGCATTTTGATAGATAACTATTCTAGTTGTTTTACATATGTAATAGCATTGAATCAATAAGACACCTCTAAGATTAAGCAGTTATTTTTTGTTTACCTCATTTTTTGTAATAGATACCATTCTATTTGTTTTACATATGTGATGGCATTGGATGAATGACATCTCCATGGTTAAACAATTATTATTGTTATTCTTTTTTTTTATTTTTTTAAAGATTTTATTTATTTATTTGAGAGAGAGAGAATGAGAGAGAGCACATGAGAGGGGGGAGGGTCAGAGGGAGAAGCAGACTCCCTGCCGAGCAGGGAGCCCGATGCGGGACTCGATCCAGGGACCCCAGGATCATGACCTGAGCCGAAGGCAGTCGCTTAACCAACTGAGCCACCCAGGCACCCTAATATTGTTATTCTTATCTTCATTTATTTTTAGATGAGGAGATAAAAGATTAATGTTAAAAGGGTTGGAACGAAATTTTGCCAGACTGACTCCTAGTGTAACTCAGCATCAAGTTAATTTCATTTAAAATCTCTAGGTTATTGTGATCATTTGACCATTTGCTCATATGGCAAATATTTTATTTATTTATTTATTTATTTATTTATTTATTTAAGGTTGCCATGCATATTTTATTTATTTATTTTTAAAATTTTATTATGTTATGTTAGTATTTTATATCTTCCATTTCCTAAGGTATGGAGGGAAATTCGAAGAGGAAGACTTCAAGGGCATGTTGAATAGTAATCATGACAACCATACAAAACACCATAATATGAAGCAAAGGTATTTGGTACCTTTGCAACCAAGATAAATGGAATTCTTTTTTTTTTAAGATTTTATTTATTTATTTGAGAGACAGAATGAGAGAGAGAGCACATGAGAGGGGGGAGGGTCAGAGGGAGAAGCAGACTCCCTGCTGAGCAGGGAGCCCGATGTGGGACTCGATCCTGGGACTCCAGGATCATGACCTGAGCTGAAGGCAGTCGCTCAACCAACTGAGCCACCCAGGCGCCCAAGATAAATGGAATTCTTACCAACCAGACTCTCCCTGGACAAATTCATACTGAATATGACTCCCAAATTCTTTCTCTTAAGCATGTCATGTTCCTGCTCAAAACAAACAAAGACTTTAGTGGCTCAACACTGCTTACTATTCTATGCTTGGACTCCACTTACTTGTTCTGCTTTATTTCTTATCATCTTTGTAACAAATACTTTAGACCAATGGTCTTTATAATGCTTATTAGACACTCAGCAAAAGAAAAACAAATTAATATAGTCTCTCATTTGCCAATATGAGTATGGTTCCATGTATTAATTGTATATATGCACTGTTATCATTAGTTAATTATTTTGTTCACAATATGTATTTTGGGTGAAGTTAATATTAAATGTAGTTGGCATAATCCATATTTCAAAAGAGTCTTATAGATAATTTTGAATATTTTGCTGTCATTTTTTAACCTTGTAAAACAGATTTGGAAAAGTCCTCTATTTCACTTTAAATTAGTAAAGTTTTCAAAAACAGTGACTACATCTTATCCTATTTAAAAGGCAAAATAATGTAGCAAGAGAATGATCCTATATTTTCATTCCAAAATTTAGCTCAGTGTGACCAATTAATACCTCCCTAAGCTATAGAAAATAACTTAAGCTTTCTGAGTGGTGCTCACTTTTCTGGTTTGTAAGTTTATTTGGAAAACTGTGTATTTGGATAATAAACTTGAAAATGAGAAGAGAAAGGAGAGCTCTACAAAAAGAGTGACTGTATAAGCCATGTTTATTTTAAGAAAAAAACTGTGACAAGGCCATAAATAGAATATTAAAATAGAAGGAAAGGAAATGAACAAAACAGAGTTTTGGTAAAATTAAAGAGCTAAGATAAAAAGAAAAACTGAATATTATTATATTTAATTCTTGCCTTAGAAATCACTCATGTGCATTTAGATATCACCTTAATATTTTAAGTTTTTTTTAAGTGTTCCACATCATCTAGTCCAACCTCTCTATTTTATGGTTGAAGAAACTCAAGGATAAACTGGATGTTAGGCTGTTCCAGGTCACACTGCCAGAGTTAGGTATAGAAAACTAAATCTAGATCTCCTGAGGGCCATTTCCCTATCTTCCTGGTACACCACACTCCTTGTCTAGCAAGCTCTAAGAACTGAAGTTCAGAAAAGAACACAAAATGAAGCAGGACAAAAGCCAAATAAATCAAGAAATATATAGGAAGACAAATGGAAATTTATGTAAATTAACAGTTCACAACTGGGGATGATTTTTTCCCCAAAGGGGATATTTGGCAATTTCTGGAGTCATTTTTGATTGTCACAGTTTGGGGAATAGGGATGCTATTGGAATCTAGTGAGTAGATGTCAGGGATGCTGCTAACTACCCTAAAATGCACAAAACAACCTGCAGGGCAAAGTATTAACCTACCTAAAATGTCGATAGTGCATCTGTCAAGAAACTCAAATAAAATTTTAAAATCCTAATAATTACAGAAGGAGAGCATGAGAATGAGAGAGAAAGAAAGAGAGAGAGAGAGAAAAAGAAACTAAGGAAAGCAGAGTGAAAACAATAGGGAAATTAAAATATAATAGAAATAAGAAAAGTGGAAAATATGTAACAAACAAGACACTGCCTAACTGTATATATGCATATGAATAATTTCCTGGGGAAAGCAGGTATCCTCACCTATTTCCAAGTATATCCATTCTTTTCTAATAGAGGATGAAGAATATTTTATCTAAATAAACGAATACTTTCTTCACTGGATAGCTATGAGCAAAAATGTTAAATGTTTTACTGGAGGAAAAGGGCAACTTTAAAATGATACCTTTCATGTCAAACCTTGCCTCATAGAGAGGATGTGCACAGAGGTATGACATGTTCTTCTGAACTCTAATTATATAGGACATGTTGTCATGCCTTAACCATCAGGGTTATTTGCTGTTCGGAGATAAGAATGTTTTATTTTTCATTTTTGTGTGTTGTTTGTATCTAGGATTTGAATAGTTTATTTCATTTCTTTGAGAAGAAGTAAACATGTTTTCAAGTTCAGCTTCACATCAGCTATGGCTACATGCATTTCAAAAGAACTCTTCGATTTTCATTCAAATGTATGAAGAATCAGAAGCAAAGAGATGTATTTAAATAATTATAGAAATTATGTAGCACTTATTAAGTGATTTTGAGTTCCAGGAACCATTCTGTGTGCTTTACATAATTTATTTTGTAGTTCTTATATATGAGGTAGAAAGGATTCCTATTATACCCACTTGATACATGAGGAAACTGAGATACCTTGAGGTTAAGTAACTTGACCACGGTCTCACTGAATTGTGGTGGTACAGGGTTAGATACAAATTCTGGCATCTGGTGCCAGAGCTCTTATTCCTAATCACCATAATATATTTTCTTTGCCAATTTTGTCTGATTTCCAGGCAATTTTTTTTTTTTTGTGAGAAACTTCAGGAGATCTCAATAGATAATTCCCTTTTTTTTTTTTCCATTTTGTGGATGGTGCTGATATTTTAAGTCATTTTCAGAGTTCAAAAACATATTTTTAAAATGCTTCTTTGCAAAAATATCTGGTAGGAATTTGCTGTCGATTCATGAATGAAGAGTAGAGCCTGTGGATTGATGTTAGCAAAGATACTTCTTCACTAATGTCTATCATCCCATTATTATTTAAAAAAAATAACAATAATTTAATTTTAGTGGCTCTTAAAAGAGGGACAGTCAGTTAGCATAGACCCCTCAGTGCCTGTTCTACTTGTTCATATCTTGTGCCTGGAATGTGGGGTTTATGTATGGAGTCCCAGCATCTATTTTAGACAATGAGATGACCATTACAATGAATGTCCCTTACTGAAAGTGACAATGCAGAAAAGGAGCCTGACCCTGCTGATTACGGTTAACGATCCTGGCCATGGATTAAAACTATTAGACTTTGTTTACATGAGAGAAAAACAGACAACCTTTTTATTGAAGCTATCGCTATTGCTAGGCTCTCTCTGCTACTGGCAGATGAATTCAAGTCCTAAGGCATATGCTTAAAACAATGCCTTATTACCCTTTGCTTTCAGCAGTGAATTTTTTTCCTTTTTTTTTTTTTACATAAAGGAAATAGGAAACATATGGTTTACTGAGCACATGTGTTTATCTCCTCTCTCCTTAATTCTTACTGAAATTACAGAAAATTTCATTTAAAACAAGAGGGAGAAAGAAATATATAACTATACGGAAAACAAGAAAGAGAGTTATGAGTGGAGCAGCATTTGTAAGAAATTTCAGCAAGGAAGTAATTAGCATACATATGATTGACTGAGAAACCGGACGAGTCAATGTACATTCATGAGAAAGCTGTTGCAGAGGGGGTAGCAGCTCTTCTCAGTGGGGCCCTAATGGAACTCTGAATTCAGTGTCACCAAATACAGGAAGAGGCCCCTGTGCAAACTTCAGAGCTATTAGAACCTTCATAACCCAGAGTCATCATCTACTACACATCTGATCTCGCAGTAAATCCTGCCAGCTTCCATTGCCAAGTGTGTACAGGTTGCAATCCGTTGCCGCCCCTTCACTACTGCCATCATTGTCTCATCTGAATTATTTACAGTGTGTCTCTCCTCTGCTCAAAATCCTCCATTGGCTTTGCATCAGACTCAGAGTGAAAACCAGTGCTCTCCCAGTAGCCCTCCAGGCCCTAATGATCTCACCCTTCTCTCCCACTGTGAACTTATTACCTCCTACTTTCCCCCTGAGTCACTCCACTTGAGCCGCATGGCTTCCTTACTGTTACCGGAACATGCCAGGACACTCCCACATGGAGCCTGGGCAATGACTTCTCTTCCCCTGCCTGGGATGCTGTCCTATCAGGAAGCCACTTGGTTCCTCTTCTAACTTACTTCAAGAATTTCCTTAAAGGTCTTCTTTTCTGAAAGGCCTCTCTTAACTACTTTATCTGTAACTTTAACGCTATCCCCCAACTCTCCCTGTCCCCTTAATCTATTTAATTTCTTACTATTTATCACCATTCAACATACTAGGTATTTAACCTGTTTACCTAGTTAAGTGTTTGCATCTCCTCACTAGAATATAAAATCCATAAAGACAGAGATCATTATATTTAATTTAATATTTATATTTATATATTATAAGGATGCTATATCCTTATCCTGGAGCCTGGCCCCTGGTAGCAACCAATAAGGTTTTTTTGTGAATGAAGAATGAATACTTAGCGTTTTGGGGGCCAGCTGAAATCTTCTGTCTCTCTCCTTAAAGAGTCATTGAAAGTAGTGTTTTGTCTCTAGAGTAAAGTCCTAAGTTGGTCCTCTTTAAAAAGGTGAATTATCTGTGGGGGAGAGATCCTGGATGGGCTTTGGGGCTCACACAAAACAAAAAAGAACTACAGTTTCTTCCACATCTCCATAATAGACATTCAGAAAAATAGAAAATGCAATTCTACTGTAAAGTGAAATAAATGAAGCTCTCCATCCCCAGAGTAAAGTCCCCTTTACTTCAAACTTACAGAAAAGGGGCATTTTTAAAATAATGAAATCAAACTTCTAACTTAATGATCATAAATAATCCATAAGGAGAGGAGAAACAGAAATCCAATGTCAATTTCACTCAAACTAGACAAGAACTAAACTCTTCCCCACAATTCTTCCCCATCCAAAATGAATGTAAGACCCACTGTGAGTTGTGGAGGCTGAGCAACTGCATAAGAGAGAAAGTGAGAGAAAATGCCATGGGTGTGGATTAGAGAGCCAGCAAAAGATACTTCAGATGGATAAGGAGATCATTCTGAGGTATAAAACCTTAATTTCCTGTCTATTATAACTGAAATGGGTGCCTGCACTGGAACCATGGGTTTCCTTAGAATTGGTTTGTTACTAAAAAGCAGGGAGAATAGAGGGGTGCCTTGGTGGCTCAGTCGGTTGAGTGTTGGACTCTTGGTTTTAGCTCAGGTCATGATCCCAGGGTCATGAGATGGAGACCGGCGTTGGGCTTGGTGCTCAGCAGGGAGTGTGCTTAAGTGTCTCTCCCCCTCTCCTTCTGCCCCTCCCCCAACTCATGCATGCTCTCTCTCTCTCAAAATAAATAAATAAATAAAATCTAAAAAAAAAATGGGGAGAATAGAGCTGAATGAATAATTACACAAATGCACCATAAATGCAATGATGAGTTGGATACTTTCATAATCAGAATACCCAGAATCAATATTCCTAGAGTAGAAAAGTAGAATTGAAGAATTGCTAAATTTCAGCAATGTTATATTTCTTCAATTCCTAATGATTTCTCTAAATTTGGAGATCTTAAAAACTGTTAAGAATTTAAGTATTAGTTTTTATTTATTATATATTTTAATGAGTTCAAAGTGTCTAAATTTAGTCAGTGGCTCATAAAAATTCCAATATCTCATTAATGTCCAAATGACAGTAACAACAAAAACAACACATGCAAGAGGCAGAAGATCCATTTGAACTGTGTAGATGTGGAAATGGAGGGTCTGGGCAGAACCATTCAAGTGTAATGGCAACAGAGCTTTCTATCTCAAGAAGCAAGTTAATGAATCAAAACAGATCCAGCACCATTGTGTGTATCAGTGAGAATTCCCAACAGTGAGAGGCTGAATTTGGCTCACTGATTGTCTGAAAAATGGAGTATTAACAATGCACAGTACGTGCCTTTCTTATCCCCCCTCCCAGAAGGAAAGGCACTGGCTCTTATGTTGAAATTGTAACATAACGGGAAAGTCTCACCTCCCGCAGTTCATCTTTAGAGATAATTTTATATAATTTCATGGCAAAATTTCTGTCACAGAGCTATACTTCAAAAGTATTTTTAGGTTGCTGGTATCTTACTTTTAGGAGATTTGAATTTTAGGAGATTGGATACTGGTTTCCATCCTCTAGTGATTCCAGAGAACAAGGGTATGATTCAGAGGAGCAGACCAAAAATACCTTCCCTGAAATAAGTCATTACTACTATTTTCTTGAGAAATGCTAGTTCCGTACTTACTCTATGTTCCTGGGGCAAGTGGTATAAGAATGCATTTCTGATTTTGTTATGCCTCTCTAAATTTTGAAATATATAGTTCCTCTGTCATTAATACACAAATCTAAGTGGGAAAACAAAGCAAAGATTTACCCTCTGAATGTAAAACTTTTCTTAAAAATTCTGAATAATTTATGGGAGATGTTGGTCAAAGGGTACAAAGTTGCAGTTACATAGGATGAATAAGTCTAGAGACCAAATGTACAGAATGATGACTATAGTTAATAAAACCATATTGAATACTGAAAATTTGCTAAGAGTACGTTTCAGGTGCTCTTATTACAAAAAAATTATAACTATGTGAGACTATGTATTAATTAGTTTGACTATAGTAATCATTTCACTACATATATGTATATTAAATCATTACCGTGCATCTTAAACATACACATTTCTGTTTTAAAAATTTTTTAAAGGTCTAAGCAATAGAGTTGTGAAGCCTTTGGATACAAATTACTTAGTAAATACACTCTAAATTAAGTGGAGATATCTGGGGTGTCTGGGTGGCTCAGTCAGTTCATTGTCCAACTCATGATCTCAGGGTATGCTCTGCCCCCAGTGTGGAGTTTGTTTGAGATCCTCCCTCTCCTTTCCCCTCTGCCCTTCCCCCTGTTCATGCTCTCTCTTTCTCTAAATAAATAAAATCATTAAAAAAAATTTTAAACAAAAATAAATTAAGTGGAGATACCAATTTTAAGATTGTGATATGAGATGAAAAATTTAGTGGATTTTTCATGGCAGAAGGAAAGAGTGACTTCTAGAATCAGAAAACTATATCTTCAAGAAGTGAAAATAACCACTTCCTATCAAGAACAGAGTATAGTATATAACTTTAGGACATGAATTTGCTCTCTGTCCTTTTTAAAATGGCAGATATACATTGATATTTACATAGTTTCAAAAATTATTAGATCATATAAGCATTAGTATCATTAGTAATCAGTTTCTATTACTAGAGAAATATGGGAATTGTTTATTAATGCACAGATACCTTATGAGAATATCTCAGCAGAAAGGAATTTTGAAATGTCGAAGATTAGAGTTTTTGTCATTTTTACTTCTTTCTGACCCCTTGAATCAATAAATTTTATGTATAGTTGTATATGGACATATACACATAAATGTATTCATGTGGATGATTTTCTTTTTTCCTTTAGTTTTTTTGCATGGAAGTTACAAACCTCTGAAAATAGATCTGCTTCAAGGTTCTGTGAATCTTTGACCTTTTATTTTTGAATTTTTCTTTCCTAAGGAGATTGACTTTCAGCTCTGCTGGTATATTTTTGTCCCTCTGTGATACCTCTTGCTAGTTCTTGAGATTTTGTTTTTGTCTTCCCTTTCAGAGTAAGGTGTTTACTTTTGGAAGGACTGTTCAGTTTCTCCCTCAGATTTTGCCTTTACTGCAAGATTATTCCTTCATAGCTTTCTTGTCCGTGTGACTTCCATGCCTCATATTCAACAGCGTTCCTCCAAAGGATCAGGGTCAGAGCCAGAAGTCAAGAGAAAGTGACAGTTTTCTTCAGAGATATTGTCATAGGTGCCCTGTTATACGTAATACATCTTAAGAAACAAAGGGGAAAATGTAGTTGAACCAAGAAAGATTAAAAAAAACGATTCGCCATTTAAATATTTAAATATTAGCTCTAGTAATGAAAGCTCACTTCCTTTGTCCACAAATGACTTATAGTAAGAATTTTTTTTTTAATCGAAAAAGTAAGTAGTTAATTTAAGAAAGGGACCTTAGTAGCAGGCTGTCAGGTAAGGTGAGGGTGGGGACATGAAGTGGGGAAAGCACACAGAAGTTAAGTCAACCAGTAAGCGATGCTTTATGCAGAGAAGAACAATTTGTAAATACAGAGTTGTAATATTTAATATTAGGTTTTCAGCTCTGCTCGATGTGGCATAATAACCTCTATTATCCCCACATCTTCATAATGATCTTTTACACAAAATTGCCTTGTGTTTGTATTGTTCAGGAAATCAATGGAAGGAAAACCCAGTTTTCTTTTAGTAATGAGAGGCAGAGAAACAAGAGCAGCAACAAAAAGGAAGGGATTTTTGATGAGACTGAGAATTGCCAGAAGTAGGATTTTCAGTGAAAAATTCAATAGAGAAGGTATCAATAGTTTGGGCATGGAAAAATATGTCCACCTGTCTGTACAATGGTTGAATGAACCACTATGTTAAGTTATTAAATGGTGATCACGGAGATCCTGGGGATATTTTGTTACAAAATTTTTTTAAAAAGTTGTGCTTCTGGGGGCACCTGGGTGGCTCAGTCAGTTAAGCGACTGCCTTCGGCTCAGGTCATGATCCTGGAGTCCTGGGATCGAGTCCCGCATCGGGCTCCCTGCTCGGCGGGGAGCCTGCTTCTCCCTCTGACCCTCCCCCCTCTCATGTGCTCTCTCTCTCTCATTCTGTCTCAAATAAATAAATAAAATCTTAAAAAAAAAAAAAAAGTTGTGCTTCTGAAATTTGGCCACAAAAACAGTTTTCTTTGTTTTTAATAACAATAAAGAGTGTTGAAAAGGTCGACTTAAATTGGCAAACTAAGCACATGAACTAATTTCCCCTACTTTTTTCTAAATAACTAGAAATGATAGAAAACATTTTTTAAAAACAAAGAGGAAGAAGAAAAGAAAGAAAAAATAACACATCAAAACTTTGCAAATAAAAACCAGGACGTCAGAAGCAAAATATCTGGAGAAACCTTTCATGAAAGAAAAATTAACATAAAAAAGAGAAGATTGTGGAAGAGGAATTCCTACCAAAGACTAGAATGATTCTGTGGTGACCCAAAATCAGTGTAATGGAAACTAGAAGTAGGTAGGGGCTAGCATGTAGGTGATTGGTTAAGACATTACACTGGAAATGGTTAAACTGATTGGGTCTTACCCTACTTCTGTCCATTTTTGCACTACAGTAGTTAGGGGAATCATTTGTCCAAAGAAGAAAGCAGTGAGGGTGATGTGAAATGTCTTGAGAGTGATACTAATACTCACCCTTCCACAGTCAGAAGATAAACTAATGAGACCTAGGGAAGCAATCAAATCCCCAGCAAGTTTTGTGGATATTGACAAACTGCTTCTAAAGTATGTGTAGAGAGGCAAAAGATCCAAAATAGTCAACAGAATGTTAAAGGAGAACAAAGGTGGAAGACTGACATTACCCAATTTCAAGAGTTACTATCAGCTACCATAATCAAGACTGTGTGGTATTGATAAAACAGACAAATAGATCAATGGAACAGAATAGAGAGGCCAGAAATAGACCCACATATATGTCACCAGTTGTTCTTTAACAAAGGAACAAAGGCAATACAATAGAGCAAAGATAGTCTTTTTAGCAAATAGTGCTAGAACAACTAGAAATCCACATGCAAATAAATCTAGGCACAGGCCTTACCTTACGCCATCCAGAAAAATGAATTCAAGATGGATCACAAATCTAAATATAAATTGCAAAACTGTAAAACTCCTGTAAGATAACATAGGAAGAAACCTAGATGACTTTGGGTGTGGTGATGTGTTTTTAGATACAACACTAAATTCATAATCCATGAAAGAAATCATTTGATAAGTGGACTTCATTAAAATTAAAAATTTCTTCTCTGCAAAGAACAGTGTGAAGAGAATGCAAAAACAAGCCACAGACTGGGGAAAATAATTGCAAAAGACACACCTGACCATTATCTAAAATACACAGAGTTCTTTTTTTTTTTTTTTTTTTTAAAGATTTTATTTATTTATTTGAGACAGAGAGAATGAGAGACAGAGAGCATGAGAGGGAGGAGGGTCAGAGGGAGAAGCAGACTCCCCACCGAGCAGGGACCCCGATGCGGGACTCGATCCCGGGACTCCAGGATCATGACCTGAGCCGAAGGCAGTCGCTCAACCAACTGAGCCACCCAGGCGCCCCCAGAGTTCTTAAAACTCAACAGTAAGAACATGAACAACCCAATTGAAAAGTGGGCCAAAGACCTTAACAGACACTTCACCAAGTTACAAGGATGGCAAATAAGCATATGAAAAGATGTTCTACATCATGTCATCAGGGAAATGTAGATTAAAACAAGATACCACTGCTCACTTATTAGAATCCCTACAATCCAGAACACTGCCCACACCAAAAACTGGAGGATGTGAAACCACAGGAACTCTCATTCATTGCTGGTGGAAATGTAAAATGGTACAATTTAGTGGTTTCTTACAAATTTAGTGGTTTGGAAGACAAGTTAGTGATTTCTTAGAAAATTAAACATACTCTAGCAATTAAACTCCTTGGTATTTACACAAAGGAGTTGAAAACTTATGTCTACCCAAAAACCTGCACATGAATGTTTATAGCAGCTTTATTCATTATTACCAAATCTTGGAAGCAACCAAGATGTCCTCCTGTAGATGAATGAATAAATAAACTGTGGTACATCAGACTGCATGACGTTATTCAGTACTAAAAAGCAATTAGCTATCAAGCCACGAAAAGACATGGAGGGATTTTAAATGCATGTTACTAAGTGAAAGAAGCCAATCTGGAAAAACTACATATTGTATGATTCCAACTCTATGACATTCTGGAAAAGGCAAAATTACAGAGCTAGTAAAAAGATGAGTAGTTGCTGGGTGGTTGTGATGTGTGTTGCGGGGTAGATAATGGGATGAATAGATGGAGCACATAGGATATTTAGGACAGTAAAAATACTCTGTATGATACTGTAATGATAGATATGTGTCATTACATGTATGTTTAAACCCAGAGAATATAGAAAACCAAGAGTGAACTATAATGTAAACTGTGGACTTTAGACGATTATGTTGTTTCATGTAAGCTCATCAATTGTAACAAATGCACCACTGTGGTAGAGTACAATGATGGGGGAGATCATGCATGTTTAGGAGCTGAGAGTATGTGGGAAATCTCTGTGTCTTCCCCTTTGAACCTAAAACTGCTCTATAAAATAAGGCTTTAATTAAAGAAAAATAGAAAAGTTTTGGTCCCCTGTGAGATGACCCTATAAGGGCATGAGGTGAAAATGAAC
Organism: Neomonachus schauinslandi; assembly: GCF_002201575.2. NCBI lineage: Eukaryota > Metazoa > Chordata > Mammalia > Carnivora > Phocidae > Neomonachus > Neomonachus schauinslandi. Next base: position 32,122,724 of record NC_058407.1, read on the forward strand.
ATTAAAATCCCTGGCTTGTATTTTTTAACAAATTGGCATATGAAATAGAGGGAAAAGGAGAATCAGAGAAAAAGTGGTAGATTTTGGTTTAGATATAATGTGTTCAGGAGTGCCATCCAGGTGTGATTTCTGCAACTAAGAAGTGAGATATTTGTGCATCTTCAGTTTAAAAATACCTCAGATGTACAGATTTCCATTTTAGAGTTTTGGGTATTTGAATATAGTAGAACTGGCCATGGGAAAAGGCCAGAGTAGATAGAGAATTCTTACTTGAGAGTTTTGCTTTAAATGGTTTAACTGCTTAACTATATAATGTTGATGTATCATTACAACTAAAAATGCTAGTTTATATACTAAGTTACTTTAAAAAATATTTTATCTTATTAAAATTGTGCTAGTGGTTATTTTGAATAGCTGAAATGATGACTTTATTCCTGTGAAAAATAAGTTTTTTTCCAACGGAGAAGTTTTCCAACTAAACAGAAGTCTGTGTGGTTTCATTGTTGAGTTGGTCCTCTTTCAGTCTGAGGAATGAAAATGCACAAGTGAAGATCTGGAAAACAGGTCTGCACTATTCCTGGAATGTCTCTAACCATTAAGCTAACTGAATGGAACTGTGTATTTGTGTTTGAGATGTGGATTACTCTTCACTAGAGGTTAGGGCTTAAAATGCGGACTTGAAAAGGTCAGAACCTTTATCCATTAAGCCATCAAGCTTTTTTCTGTAATAAGAGTAGATGAAAGGTTTTAACTTGAATCACAATGTAAAGTTCAGCAGAATGATCATGTCTCAAATTGAAAGAACAGGCAAAAAATAGTTTTGTCATTCCATGTATTGGAATCCAGTTGTCTAAATGTCAGTACAGAATGGCAGAGTATCAAATGTTGGATCATATCACCAAATGCCAGAGGATAGGGCAATTTTCAGCTTTCTAAGTTCAAAATTATATTTATAAATAGGTTGCCTATTTGAACCCTATTTATCTAGTACTGGCATGAGTTTAGATTTTATGGGTGCATGCTTATCTCTAATTATATACTAATAATGTGATTCTTCATTTAAAATCCAGCGCTTGGTACTGCTGTGGTATAATATGCCACACAATGAAGAAACTAAGCAGGTGTTGTGCATACTACATAAGCAGAATTTAATTTCATATTTGATATGATGAAAATGAAGACAGATTTGGTTTTATTTTCTTATGACATATTATTGTATGGGACACTTAGAGTTTGTACTGACATATTTATAGCTCTTTTATTAAATTGTAACAACCAAATATTTTCCAAGACATTACCAAGCTATGGTGTTCATATAATTTTGTTCCTGAATGACAAACATTGGCTTTGTTTTATTGTATTTTTTCTTTTTTAATACTGTTTTATTAAATTCAATATATTTATACAATAAGAGGAGGAAAAATGAAACTAGGAGGTTTTTAGAAACAGCTGAAACACTGTCTCCTATATATTGAGAGATACTTCATATTTTCTCATAAAGGCCAATGGATTTTTATAGTATTCTGACTTGAAGAAATAGAGATTTCTGACAAATAATAGCAAATTAACAAAATTCAACAAAGAAACTCTTATTAGACTTCTCTAATGAAATGATCTGGGAAACAAAGCAGATGCATTCTCTGCCATTACATTCAGCATAGTCAAGGGGTAACCCACTCTGCATATAGTGAAACTTGGGTGCTGATTTCAAAAAAATAATGTTAATATACAGGGTGTTTGTTAAGGGTTGAATTGTATTCCCCACAAAGATATGTAGAAGCCCTAAACTCCATATCTGAGAATGTGACCTAATTTGGAAATAGTAGGGTCTTTACAGATGTAATCAAGTTAAGATGAGGTCAGTAAAGATGGGCCTTTAATCAAATATGACTGATACCCTTACAAAAAGATGGGAATTTGGGCAGAGCCACACAGGGAAGATGTCCAGTGAAGATGGAGGCAGAGAGTGGAGTTACACTGCCACAAGTTAAAGAACGTGGAAGCTGGAAGAAGAAATGATCCTCTTCTTGAGGCTTCTGAAGGGGGATGGCTCTGCCAATATCTTGGTTTTGGATTGCTAGACTCTGGGACTAAGGGAAAATAAATTTCTGTTGTTTTAAGTGACTCGTTAAGTGTCTTTGTTATGGCAGTCCTATGAAATGAATACAGGATTTATTAGATCAATTCTACAACAAAATAAAAATTGAGGAGCCCAAAGTTAGAATTAGCTTTTGAAAAGCAAGTGGCCATATGATATCATCATCTACCTTTCTTCGTCACTCATCTTTCTAACTCTGCTTGTCACTGAGGATTTGAACATGTGGATCAGGTTCTCTGGGGCAACACTACTCATGTAACCAGTCTTTGTTAACATATGTGCAGGTAATCAATCCAGCAGCCAGGTCTCCTCACTCCCAAGATCATTTCCTCTACTCTGTCTTAGCTATCCAACCAGTGTCATATCCTAGACTCTGTCACTGCCAGAAACTTGATTTCAAGCTAGCCCACTCCATGATCATTACTTCACTTCTTATCTTTTCATCTCACTTTGTTAGTGTTGCTTCATTTTTTAATAACTATACTGGCTCTACAGTTTTCCAATGACCTTCATTCTCCTTCAGTTTTCATCTCTACCCATCAGAAGATTATTCACTGAAATTTCTTTTACTAAAATTACTCCCTTTTTAGATGTTATCCCAACTTATGGGATGTGATCAAAAAGCAACTTTGGTTTTTGTCTTGCACTGCCCGCTTAAGATTCTTCTTTCACCTTAAATGCAAATGTGGGCTGGCTCCATGAATTTTTAGTTGTTTTAGGAACTCGAATGTCCAGACAGGCCTGTGGTTATTTTAGGTCACAATACCAGCTCAATTCAAGAATCACAATAAATTATCCACAACAATAATAAAATTTGCAAGCTCAGTTTAACAATATGTCTCTATTATTGTTTTGGTAAGTCATTTTGGAGATGAGGATGTGGGCATGATCCTTCTCTCCTTTCCTGTTCCTTCCTCAATGAACTGGTTAATTCATCTTTTTGTTCCCTCCTAGTTGAAACTTAGTAAAGGAACAGGAATAAGGGAAATAAGATTGTTTCTAAGAATTGAATTAGCACTGTCATAAATTGTCCTCACCCTCTCTGGGTTTGGCAGATGTTTAAATTTGACTCTCTCTCTTCAGGAGCACTTTTTTATTGGCTCCTCATAAACCCTCAACATTGTTAATCAGTTTCATTTCCCTCTGCAAGATGTCAGAGCAGAGGTAAACCTCCAGATTCCTTTCTGCTTTTATGCTAGGTTGGTAATATTGGGCATGATCTAAGATGATCCTCTTGCCATCTATTTCTATCTGATATAACTTGCCCCCAAAAATTCTGGAAATGAAAGTTAATTCCAAATTACATTTAGGTATTTCCAAAGTAACTTGCAATTCCAACTCTGCTGCCTTCCAGAGTCTTTAGCCAGGACCGAGGTTCCAATCTATTCTTTTTCCTCAGTTGAAAGGAACACACATTAAGATGAGAGTAGTCCAGTTGAAGCCCAGTATCACCATGCTTGAGGTAAAAGGGTTGGGTACCCTCTAATTTTACTTTGTGGGTGGCAGTGGTGAGACTAACAATAACTTTAAAGTTAAAGCTATTTGTTTGAACTCTGTTTTTTTCAGTTTGTTCTTCTAAAAAAATCATTTTCCTTTTTATTTTGTTATTTTTATAATATATAAATTTTATAAAATATATTTTATAATTTATTTCTTTTTATTTTTAAGGATTTATTTATTTATTTATTTATTTATTTATTTTAGAGAGTATGAGCAGGGGAAGGGGCAGAGGGAGAGAGAGAATCTCTAGCAGACCCCATGCCTGTCTTGGGACTTGATCTCATGACCCTGAGGTCATGACCTGAGCTGAAACCAAGAGTTGGAGGATTAATCAACTGAGCCAGCCAGGCATCCCTGAGAAATCCCTTTTCTAAAATTTTTCTTCCTTCCCCACACTGACTTTTTTTTCTATTATTCATTTGGATGAGAATTCAAAGAATTAAAAAAAAAATTAAATTGGGCGCCTGGGTGGCTCAGTTGGTTAAGCGACTGCCTTTGGCTCAGGTCATGATCCTGGAGTCCCGGGATCGAGTCCCACATCAGGCTCCCTGCTCAGCAGGGAGTCTGCTTCTCCCTCTGACCCTCCTCCCTCTCATACTTTCTGTCTCTCATTCTCTCTCTCACAAATAAAATCTTAAAAAAATAAAAAAATAAAAATAAAAAATAAAAAAAAATTAAATTATCAAATATTTCACTTTTATATCTTACATTCTAAAAATCCTAAAACTTGTATCAACATGCTCCCAAATATTCACTTTAATATCTTCTCTCATCTGCATCTACTCTGTCTTAATTAAGGTGACACTAGTAACACTAGTTGTTGTAACATTCATTTCCTTGTGTTAACAAAATAGAAGTTTATTTTTTCACTCGCCAGGAGTATGATGAGTTATTACATGAACAGATGGATTCGATTAGAGAGAAGAAAATACAAACATTCTTATAAATGCCACAAATCTCAACTGGGTTTTCTGTGATTTAGCTGGTCAATTCAATCTCCCACTCACAAAAAAAAGTTGACTTTGTTTCTGCTTAAACCTTTGATGTGTCTTCCCCTACTCATCCTCATATTCTTATTTCCCTGAGAAATAGAAGCAATGAAGGGAGCTAATGCCCTTTCCCACCATTAATTCCTCTTTCTCCTTACTGCAGATAAAACTATGGTGGATTTTATTGGCAAGCCCTTTACTTCTGCACTGGATTCTATCATTTTGTTATGTTGTTATTGCTGTTGTTTCCCTTGCCGAGACAAGACCTTTGTTTCTAGAGTTGTTTTCCTCTCTGTTGCATCATGCAATTTCCCTTCTGAGTCCCAATCTCTAAACATTTGAGTAACTCTGGGCTCAGCCCTCAGTCTTTTGTTCACTATCAACATACACTATCTAGATGATCTCACCCAGTCCATTTATATCCACGTGATTACTAATGCACTATTTCTAGCCACAATATCTCCCTGAAGTCCAAATGCATATACTTTACTCAACTGCTTACTTTACACTTACATATCTAATATGTATATAAAATTCAATAAAGCTAAAAAAAGAATGCAAACTTGTCCTCATAAAAATGCTATGCCTAAAGTTATCTACTGTGGTAGGCAGAATTTTGAGATGACCCTCAAGAAAGACAACTCCTTGTATTTTTTTGTTGTGTGTGTGTGATTCTTACATAATTTCTTCCACTTGAGGATCTGTGAATATTATGGGATATTACTCCTATGTGATTATATGGGAAAATTGACCATTATATAATTGAAGTCTCTAATCAGTTAACTTTGAGCTAATCAAAAGGAATCTTACTCTAAGTGGGCCTGATCCAATCAGGTGAACTATTAAGAGACAAGAAACAGCTGCTGGGATTCTCCTGCTGGCCTTGAAGGAGTGAAGTACCATGTTGTAGAGAAGGCCTCATGGGAAAGAATCAAGGAGACTCTAGAAGCTGAGAGTAGTACCTGACCATCGACCAACAAAAATCTGGGGATCTTAGCCTGACAACCATGAGCAGTTAAATTCAGCTAAGAACTAGTGAGGTTAAAAGGGTCCTCCAAACCTCAGATGATATTGTTGTCCTAGTTGCCATCTAAATTTGAGCCTGGTGACTCCCTAAGCAGAGTACCCAGCTGACCCATACCAAGACTCCTCCACATAAACGGAGGTATACATGGATGTTGTTTTAAGCCACTAAGTTTGTGAAAATTTATTGCACAGTTAGTAAAAAAAATCCTCCATCTACTTCCCCAAAGTCCAGGCTATCTAATAGAGTCAAACTTGCTTCTTTTCTCTTTCATGGCCCATATCTAATTTCATCAACTAGTCTTGTGGGTTCTCAAACTATGACTAAAACTCAGCCCCACTTATGACCTCCCTATGACCTAGTTCAAGTCTCATAATACATTGCTTGAACAGCTGTAATATTCTTCTAGCCAATCTCTTTGCTTCTACTCTTGTTCTTTTGTAGTCCTTTATCCACAGAGCAGTAAGAGTGGTTCTTAACAACATCAATTCATTATGCTAAATTTTATATGTATGTTTTATCATAGAATAAAATTCCTAATCCATACACTGACTATAATAATCAAAATTATCTGGATCCTGGCTACTTCTTTTATATAAGCTCCTACCATTCTCCTACTTACTCCCTCCACTAGAACCCCACTGGTATTATTCCTTTCCTTGAATGTGACAAGCTTATTGCCAGTCCAGGGCCTTTGAATATCCTGTGCCCTCTGCCTGGTATGATCATACTCTAGATTTCATTTGATTTTCTCATTCACCTCGTTTAGATGTTTGTTCAAGCTTTTTCTTGGGAAGAACTACTTCTGTGATCATCTTATCTACAGTGCACTCTGTCTCCCTCATTTTTCTCTTTCCTGTTAGCCTGCACTATTTTTGCATTATATTAAATGTTTATGTGATTAATCCTTTAATGTCTATTTTTCTTTACTAAAAAAAAGGAAAGAAAAAAAGATTTTTGCATCTCCATACATTTTTTCTTTATTTCTTTTTATTCTTATTTTTTCTTTCTTAGATTTGCTGTAGAACAAATAATTAATTGAACTCTACCAAATGAATGGATTTGAGTCTTACTCCTGAAAATAACGCAGGATATTTAAGGCATGACAACACTTTATATGAGTAATTGTGACAAAGGATTTATGATTTGTTTGCCAAACTGAAGGAATCTTGCCTGTTGATTATTAGGGTACTACTAATTTCTATGTGGTATATAAAATATAGCCATATATTTCAAATATTAATGTGCATAGAGATTACATGAGGAAGAGTTGTATACACAGATTCTTAGGCTCCAACATCAGAAATTCTGGAAAAAAAATTTTTTTTTCAAGTGAGAGTCAAGAATTTAGCATTTACCAGGAAATACCTCAGTGATTCTGGTGCACATTATCCTCAAATACAACCTGATTAGCACATATAGTGTATGTTTAGAATATACTTTTTTTATTCAGCCAGTTAGTTCATCAGAGTTGTGTTCCTGCAAGTTGCCATTTTCTTTGCAAACATATAAACTAGTAAGCATGTGGCTGACACTTATAAAATGTGTTTGGACTAGATCTATTTGGTAGAGAAGGGTAATTTCTTGATTTTCATTTTTAGTTGTATCTTCACTTGAGATTGTGAATTTCTCTCATATTACATAATTTTCCAGAACTGTGCTGTTCAGTATGGTAGCTATTAGCCACATGTAGCTACTTGGCCCTTGAAATGTGACTGTTCCAAATTGAGATTTGTTCTAAGGATAAATATACATAATGTAAAAGTAATGACAGTATAAAAAAAGTAAAATATATGATAAATATTTTTAATATGGATTAAGTGGTCAAATAATATTTTGGGGTATCTGGGATGGAATAAAATGTGTTATTATATTTAATTTTACTAATTTTCTTTTCTGATATGGCTACTAGAAAATTTAAATTACATATGGGACTCACACACACATATATATATCTATATATCTATAGATGTAAATAAATCTATGCATATATATACACTTACATATATATGTATATCTATAGATATATAGATAGTTTTTTTGTTTTTTTTTTTTAAAGTAAGCTCCATGCCTAGTGCAGAGCCCAACTCCGGTTGTGATCTCACAACCCTGAGATCATGACCTGAGCTGAAATCAAGAGTCACTTAAACAACTGAGACACCCAGGCACCCTCCCATGCCCCCACATTTATATTTCTATTGGACAGTGATGTTGCAGATATGACCAGTTTTTGTTGCTTTAATATTTAGTTCAGGGAGACAGCAATTTTTTTCTTCAACAATTTAAAAGAGTTTTCATGATCCAGTAATGCTTAGATTCTTAGATAATCCTGAAATTTTAAACCATGATTATCTCCAATTATTTTCATTGTAGATGTACTTTGATTATTGTTCTTTGAATATCTGCAGAGTGCCAACCTCTCAAGAAACAAGTTTATTCTTACACATAAGATTTTAGCACTGTATCTCTCATTCCAAATGTAATTTATTTTTTTCATAAATTTTTTTAAATGGGAAAATATTTTATATAAAGAAATAAGATCCCATAATACACTAGTGATAGCATACAGAAAAGTAAATACAATGTGGAAGAAGAGAAAAGCTACATATATTTAAGGTATGCAAAGGCCATGTGATCCTTCAGTCATCGAAAACAAATTAGAACCATGTATCAGAGGTAGTGCAGAGCTATTGAAAAAGAGGCAAATGAAAATACAGACAGGACCAATCATCGGTTGCACTGGCATATCTTGTGAGGGCAATTAACTTCAACTAGATAATAATAAGAGTGGAATAAAATGCTATAAAGTTAATTATTTTATAATATAAATGCATAGTCTTTAATTATTTAGAAAGAATCCTTTGTATAAGAAATAGAAAGTTGTTTTCCTTGTACCTTTTGAAAATTTAGATCCTTTTGTATGCAACTAATTTTCACTTTCATTATTTGTTGTATTGCCTCATACCGTGTAGAAATTTTTTTCTTCTTTAAATGTATGTAAATTATTCAGTTTCATTTTCTTAAATCATTTACAATGCAATTTCAATTGAATACCAAAAATGAGTCACTATGCAATTATCTAATACTGAATTCCAATCTAGAGAATAAAGTGAAGAAAAGGATAGCTGGTGATAAGAAATCTACACTGAATGCCTATTTTTAAACCAAGTAAAACTACAAATAACTAAAATTTGTCTTCTACCATTATAATGAAGTAAAGAAGAAACAGAAATATCACAAAGATATGCTCAAAATGTTAGTAAGATACATTTTCCAGAATGTCCACAGAGAAAATCAAGCAAACAAATTGGTTTGTGCTCAGTTCACTCTGGGTCTTAATGTGACTAGGTATTAAAGTGTAATCATGGAAAAAAAAAATCAGTATTGACATAACAGAACCATGTGTTGTTCAGATGAATTAGTCATTACTCTCTCATGAAGCTAATTTAAGCTAATTGTTTAATAGGATATTCCGTGAAGGTCACAGAAATTAATGATCTTTTTGTCATCATCTACTTATGTGTCTGCCTCCCCAGCTAAGCTAGTACCTAGACATGGTATATGGGACAAGAAAGAGTCTCAATAAATTGTTGTTAAATAAATGAATAAATACCTGTGGGGATAAATCAATGTTTTTGATAGCTTGGAGATATTCATGTTTTGGAGTCAAAGAAGAGTGGTTTAGGGGATTTCTTGTTGGGTATTTGTTTGCTTACTCAAATTCTTGAAATAATTCAGTTTTCTAAATGATTTTGACTTAGGTTGACATCTGATTTTTTGAACTGCATAGTATCCACTTCCTATTTTATTTTAGAGACACTTTCTTTTCCATGAGAAACCCATTCCATACAATTTAAGTGAGGTTTAGCCTACCCCAAATGACCCTGTAGAAATAGGTGAATGATCCCAGATAGGTTAACCAGAGGAAGCCAGTGCTGATTATCAGAGTTCTGACAAGGATTTTTTGTTCGGAGCTTTAAGAAAATAATTTCTACTTGCTGTGCTAAAGTCTGCTTTGTCCTTGAACACCCCAGTCATATGAACTAATATAATTCTTTATGCTTAGGCTAACATGAGATAGGTTTCTGTCACTTTTAGCTAGAATGACCCTCTCTCATTCTTTGACTACACTAATACTTTGTGGGCTTATGTAGTGCTTTATTCATTTATTCATAAACATTTTTGAGCTCCTGTTGAGAATTAAATGTCTGGTTCTTTATGAGGTGCTAAATATACTGAGATATATTATTTTGAATCCCTGCCTTTGAAGAACGGAGGTTGGAGGCATGCAGGGAGAAGGTTGAGGCTATAATGGAGGAAAATGTGCAAAATGGCATGGGAACACAGAAGAAAATACCAGGTAACTTGGCTTGAGAGAAGGACCTCATTTGAACTGTGTTTTTAAAAAAGTGTGCCATTCATGAAAGGGCAAAGCACTTTTTTCCTGCTGTATTTTTTTCCTTCTTGTTTTTTTTAAATTTAGATTCAATAGCCAACATATAGTACATCATTAGTTTCAGATGTAGTTTTCAATAATTCATCAGTTGCGTATAACACCCAGTGCTCATCACATCACGTGCCCTCCTTAATGCCCATCACTCAATTACCCCATCCCCTGACTCACCTCCCCTCCAGCAACCCTCAGTTTGTTTCTTATAATTAAGAGTCTCTCATGGTTTTTTTTTCCCTCTCTGATGACTTCCTGTTCAGTTTTTCCTTCCTTCCCCTATGATCCTCTGCACTGTTTCCTATATATTCTTATACAAGTGAAACCATATAATTGTGTTTCTCTGATTGACTTACTTCACTCAGCATAACACCCTCCAGTTCTGTCCATGTCAATGTAGATGGTAAGTATTCATCCTTTCTGATGGCTGAGTAATATTCCATTGTATATATATATATATATATATGTATATATATATATATACATATATACTGCTATTTTCTTTATCCATTCATCTGTTGGTGTGCATCTCGGTTCTTTCCACAGTTTGGCAATTGTGGACATTGCTGCTATGAATATTGGGGTACAGGTATACCTTTGAATCACTACATTTGTATCTTTGGGGTAAATACTAGTAGTCCCTCTGTATTTTTATTATTAAAGTCACATATATTTTATTAAGGATTCAGCAATGTTAGCTCATGTCAACCATGTTTATTGAACAAATTAACCTTCTATTTTCTCTTCTCTATATCTCTATTACAAGATGATTAATTCCTACTTAAAATATTTCCCAAAAGTTGCATAATGTTCAACATGAAGGCATACCGTGTGTGACCTCAATATATGTCAATCATCCATAAAGGACAGGCCAGCTGTTGACAAGGACACGGCATATCCTGCATCCAATATTTTTCCTCTTTAACCCCAGGAATAACTCAAACAGCAGACTGGTCACCATTTGAATGGTGGTATAAGCCAATTCAATTCCAAAATTCATACGGAAAGCAGGTTAATGTGCTGCACAGACAATAATTTTGTATCTCAGTTGCTGGAAGCCACCTAGCCCTTTTTTCTATGTACTCTCTCCCAACACTTCAGGGTTTCCAGAAGAGGGGGCCTCTTTGTGGAAGAGGGACAGGCAAAATTTACCTGAGTAGTACTCTGTTCCTTGAGTATAAGACCCATGGCTTAATTGAAATAAACTAAAATAATAAAAACAAAGCAAAAACATCATCCATTGGGAGAACATCATTCAGGTGACAATAAATCTAAGCAACACTAAAGTGTTTTTCCCGACTAGAGAAATGTTATTCTTTTGGGTACCAAGGACATCTTCTCACTCTACATTTTAGTACCATAAAATATGTGCATGCATACTCATATACATCTACATTCACACAAAGATGGTCCACATATCTCATTTCTTTCTATGCATGCTGTAAGATTACATATATATATATATGTACATATATATATTTGTTTATTTCTATGTATGTTTATGAAACCACCGAATATATATAAAATAGTGTGTATAAGCAACACAGCATTGTTTTGGAGAGGGTGGAGCTTACATATCAGATAATGGAATTTTGTTTAATCAGATTCAGAATTTCTTTTTATAGGACATATTGGGAAATCTCTGAATCTCAGAAAGTATAAGCAAAATGTCTTCAAGGTACACTGCTTCTGCATGATACAGGCAGGATTCACATCCAGATTTGTCTGATGCTAACATCAACACACTTTCTATTATGCTACAGGAGAGGTAAGATAGTACAATCTAATCTAAAGGACTGTGTATGTGATTCATGTGATTCTCATTCAGAGGACTAATTTTAATGTAAGGATGAAAATACTTTATATTTACCAAATTAATGAATGGTAACTATTGCAAGTACTTAAATTATTTTCCTAAGTACTTTATATTACACCTGGCAAACTATACTCATGCTATTATCTTATATTTTTAAATATTTTTTCAAATAAAATTTTTCAAAGTAAAGTTTTTCAAGTAAAGTTTAATTTTAGCCTTATTCCTTGGTGAATTTTGTGGTATTTTACATTTATGGCTAAAAAGACTTGCATTGTTTGAAATGCCCAAAGATGCCCAAATGCCCCAAAATGCCCAAAGATATACTATCTTCTAGATAGTATATAAATCCCTGAGTAGTAATTAAAAAAAAAAAAAAAACTTCTAAATTTTTATTTTCCAGGGATTTTGTATTGCCAACATGTCATGAAATTTTTATTTATCTAACTTTATTTTCTTAATCTCATCTTTATTTTATTTTATCTTTATTTGTTTAACTGAAACAAGAAAATTGTGGTGAAAGATTAATGTTTTCATTATTAGAAACACCCAGGAGTTTTTGTTAACCAGTATAAAATGTAGTTGTGTATTTAGAATGCAAAAATACATTGACTTCTAGGTAATTAAAAATAATAGGGAGAGAGATGCTAGAGTCTAAAATTTGATGAGAATTAGTTTCTGAGTATCGTCCTACATGATACCTCTTCAGGGAATTTATTGTTTAAAACCATGTTATACCTTTAGCTATAAATACTACACTAAGATTTTATATAGCCTGAAAATGCACAACAAATTTACTTAATGACTTTCATAGGACTCCATCATCTGCTGTTACTTTGCCTTAGACCCCTAGTTCTTTATGTTTTAATATTGTATCAGGTATTATTAATCTCAATAGATCTATTTGTATTTTTCCTGAATTTAAATAAATTTATTTGTTCATTAATGCTTATACCAGCATCCGTTTAACAATTGCTTTGGGCAATGGTCTGAGGAGGTGGGAGTTATACAAAGATAAGTAAGGCATAATCTAAGTAGGGGAGACAATTTTTTGACAAGATAATTAAAACATGGCAAGATAAGAATATGAGAGGCACATTAAAAAGGCAGATTAGTGAGGTGATATCAGGCAAGCTTCACAGAGGAAATGATCCTTAAATGTAGACTTTTGAGTGATAAATGTGTTTGTAGGGTAGAGAAAGTGAGGGTGGGCAAGGCAGGTTAACGGAATGAGTGTGAAAAGGCATTGATACTTGCCTGTATCATGGAGTTAGAAATGGCATGTGAGAGATGAGCTCTTGGATTTACACTACTGCTGATAAGGAAGGGACATGAAATGTATTGATCAAGGGAATAGGATAACCACACTTTTATTTTAGATGAATAATTGGAAGCACTGTAATAAATGAGTTAGAGGAGTAAAAACTAGAGACATGAAAATTGTGGAAATAGTGTAGGAGCAAGATCTCAGGGGTTCTCTGATTTAAAGCCGTAGCAAGACAGATGGAGAAGCTGTAACGGAACTCAAGGGGTTTGCTGTTTGGTATGCATCAAATTTAATACAACCCAAGGAAATGTTGAAAGCAAAGAATTTTTCTTTACTTGTTACAAATAAGGAGACAGGGAGATAGCTCTCAAAGGACTGTGTCCCCATGGGGTTAGTACAGGAAGCCTTTATTCAGTACAGGAAGCCTTTATTCAGCTGCTGGGGACAGCAGCTTGAATAGGCAGTTCAGGACAGTTGTGCATGCCTAGTATGTTAGTGTGCTAGTACATACATCATGTGTTCAAACAATGGCAGAAAACCCCACCCTTAGGAAATCTTCGTCTTACAATGAGTTAAAGGTAGTTTCAGGGCAATGCTGGGGGGCTTCTGCACAGGTCCTCAGCTCAAGTGGGTTTACATAAGGGGCTGTCAGGTGACACACACCTCGCAAAGGGCTATGCCTGAAACACCTAGTTGGGTGCCTTCTTAGCTCCCAGTGTTGGTCCTGCTTTTGTCCCTTCTCCCTTCTGCTGAAAGCTTTTAGCTCTCTTATTTGAATAACTTCTTGTTGCATCATAGCTAACAAAGACAGATTGGAATTTTGTGGTGTACGGAAAACAAAGGCAGCAAACTGTAGACTAGATGTTTTGAGTTTTGGAAGATGAAGAGAGGCAACCTTGGGCTTTGGTAACTATCTATCTTAATTCTTGCATTCATGCATTCAGCAAATATTTAAGTAATATCACATGCCAGGCACTTGAGAAAGAGCTGAGTAAGACTTACTTTCCTTATGTCTTTTAGGGAAGACACATAAGCAATATAAAGAACAAAGATGCTTACAGCTATAACAAAATTCACATGTAACTATTCGTCTATTTAAACTTAGAGACAACTTTAATCTCTGAAATAATGTCTCATTTTAGCCCTTCATAACTATGCTTTTTCTTGGTAGGATGTTTGTATCACTCAGATTTTCTTTTTTTTTTTTTTTTAAAGATTTTATTTATTTATTTGAGACAGAGAGAATGAGAGAGAAACAGCACATGAGAGGGGGGAGGGTCAGAGGGAGAAGCAGACTCCTCGCTGAGCAAGGAGCCCGATGCGGGACTCGATCCCGGGACTCCAGGATCATGACCTGAGCCGAAGGCAGTCGCTTAACCAACTGAGCCACCCAGGCGCCCGTATCACTCAGATTTTCTGTGTCTTCTTGGAACTAAGGTGACAGTCCACCACAATCACTATCCCAGAAGTGTCTTCAGTGACAGAGCATTACTTAATTTACTAGGGTTGCTGTAACAAATTACCACAAACTAAGTGGATTTAAAAAACCCAGAAATTTATTTCCTTACAGTTCTGGGGCTAAAAGTCTGAAATCAAGGTGTGTCAGGGCCGTTCTTTCTGGAAGCTACCCACGAAGGCCTTTCTTTGCCTCTAGGCCCTTGACCTCCCTTTTCTTAGAGCATTTACTTTTGAGAACTTGCAATTGTAAATTGTGTCTCTGCCCCTTTGATAGGCAAATCTTATTAAAAGCTTTGTGTCAGTTTTACAACCCTTGAATGTCTTTCTCAAGGTCCACCCCTATCTCCCAGATTCCCTGAGAGGGTAGGAGCCTGGTTTAATAGTTATAAACATCTCCTTAAAATTCTTGGTGTGAGGGTCTGTTAGTAGCACATGTTCAAGACTATTTATGTGCAAATATAGCAACTAATCTTTATCTAGGTTTTCAGGGTCAGCTTTTCTCTCTGGCTCAGCAGAGGCTCTCTGGGATAAATCATTCTCATATCCTCACTCTCCTCTGACTCCTTAACAGGGCTAGCTTCTGGTAGATGTTGAGCCATACAGCTGTGGTCATGCATCTCTGTCCCTAGGAGTTTCTCAAGGTTCCCAGACTGGCCCAGGTCCCACTTGATTCAGGGAAGGCCAGAAGACAGCAGATGAGGCTCTCAGAGGCCCTGTGTTTGGCATTGAATTTGCCCAGCTCTGAAAATTATAGACTGCAGTTTCTGCTAAGCCCATTTAATATCTCTTCTCTTCCCTAAAATCTCTCCCTAACACCTGACACATTTTCAGGGACTCACATTTGCTGGTATCACTCTGGAGCTAGTGGTAATTACACTGATTTCTACAAACCTTTTCTACAAAAAAGGTTTCTACATTTTTGTTTCTCTGTGGAAAGGATAAGAAAATTTCATGTTCTTGCTTATCCTAGCTGGAGATTACTTTCCAGATTTGCTGAAAATTTACTCCCTCAGACCTTAGGAACTCTACTTGGTTGTCTTTGTCAATTGGGGCCTCTGGCTATTTTGAGGTAGGTCACTTAATGAGCCTGTTTGCATTTGGCTCCATGGTGTGGTCGCTGTGGCCCTTTTGCCTTGCTCAGGTTTCCATGGCTCAAGCCTATTGCCTAAATGCTCTAGATAAAATAGAACCAGATTATATATGTTTACTTCCTTTATTCACACTAAACTTTACTTGGAATCCTCCCCTGCTCTTCCTTAACCCAACCACCTATGTTTAGCTTGCAAAACTCTACGTATCTTTTAAAATTTGGGGAAGTGAAATATGGACTTTTAGTTTCAATTTTTAGTATTGGAAATTCTTTTCATTTCCTTATAAAACTTATATGCAAACTTAAATAATTATATGGGTATTTTTGGTCAGCAGTGCAGATTAAATGGTATGAATGTAAAGAGTTTATTGAAAGGGCTAAAGGGATAAACACAAAAAGTGGTTCTGTGTTTCTCCCATTAATGCTTTCTATCATGTTCTGTCTGGTTTCACTCCCATCACTTTGACCAAACTCCCTCCACTGCTGGAATGATTCTATAGCTTTGTGCTAATTTTTAAGCATAAGACCAGTTTCAAAAAAAAAAAAAGTTTCATATTATAGATATTAAAACCCCCACTCTATGTAAATCAAAAGGCCAGTCTCATATCCAATTCAAGCCTTCTTCTGTTCCAATTTATCAAAATCAATTAGAGGCAAAGGAATGGGAAAGGAGGTTATAGCTTGTTCTTCTTGCTCCATTTCTTTCCCCTTCCTAAATCTTCTTTAGACTTCGAGTATGGGGAGAAAGGGTAGAATGGAAGGATTAGATAATTTTATATTGTTAATGCTATTTTTAACTTTCTCCCGACTGACCCTTATTGGCCATAATGATGCTCTGTATTGTGGCAAGCACCCAAACTATTTCATAGAGGCATATTTGTGAGTTTTGCAGAGACACCTTCCCATGCTACACTCTGTAAGAGACCACTACTCTATCTTTATGATTGTATCCCATCTCTCAGGTCCTACCCTCAATGGTAGACCTGGCTATTTCTTCTGGTACCCCTTTTTCAGGAAAACAGCTCTCTCAGATGTAAGCTTCTCCTGTTTTCTTCATCTTATACACGATGTGACATGTAGAACTCATACAATGTAAAATGGTGGGTGTGCAGTTTGATCAACTGTTCCTATCCTCACTCCTCACCCTATAATCACTAACAGCTCCAGGCAACTTTCTATATGCAGTTTTGTTTTTTTTTTTCCAGAAGAGAAGAATACAACAGGTAATTCATATATGTTCCCATACTCTATGGGGCATATTTCAAGTTCTCATCAAAATGATCTTTCTCTTGAGATCTTCTCAACTTCTAATTTACAGAGAAAGAAGAAATGAAAGAGGAATAATCACCAATCCTACATACTTGTTTTATCTCTACATGACATGTCTTTTCCTTTTTCTCCTTATCTTTTCCTTTCTAAAGCTCATCCCTCTACCAATACTCTTCTACATTTGCAATGACTATGGACTATCCATTATCTTCTGTTTATCATCAATCTCTTTCTGTTTGCTTCTTTTCAAAATCATTTAACATGCTTGAATTACATTTAAAAAATAAAGACAAATAAGACAATCCTACTGAAATAACTCCACTACCCCTCTAGATGCTCCTATTCATCCCCTTTAAGAAACAGAACTCTTGACAGAGTATGTCACTCTTACTTTCTTCATTTTTCACCTCACATTCACTGCAATCTGTCACTTAACTGAAAGTGCTAAAATCACTCCATGTAACTGTAACTGGATGTTAAATTTGCTGTCTCTTGAAATACCAAGATATAATGCATATGATAATATGAAGTGAGGTAATAATCTAGTACTAACATTTGATAATTAAGTGTTAGGGAAGGACTTTGAACACTTTTAAAAGTCCTCAAACCCACAGACATTATGAAAGGATCTGGCATTGAAGATTGGAGAGAATTTGAAGAGGAAGATTTTTTTTTTAATTTATTTATTATAGGAATCCATCAAAATCCTAAAGGAGAACACAGGCAGCAACCCCCCTGACCTCAGCCGCAGCAACTTCATGCTAGACACATCTCCAAAGGCAAGGGAAACAAAGGCAAAAATGAACTATTGGGATTTCCCAATAGTTTTGGGAACGCCCAAAGAACAAATAATCCAGTCAAGAAATGGGCAGAAGACATGAACAGACACTTCTCCAAAGAAGACATACAAATGGCCAACAGACACATGAAAAAATGCTCAACATCACTTGGCATCAGGGAAATACAAATCAAAACCACAATGAGATACCACCTCACACCAGTCAGAATGGCTAAAATTAACAAGTCAGGAAATGACAGATGTTGGTGAGGATGCAGAGAAAGGGGAACCCTTTTACGCTGTTGGTGGAAATGCAAGCTGGTGCAGCCATTCTGGAAAACAGTATGCAGTATCCTCAAAAAGTTGAAAATAGAGCTACCCTATGACCCAGCAATTGCACTACTAGGGATTTACCCCCAAAATACAAATGTAGTGATCCAAAGGGGCACGTGCACCCCAATGTTTATAGCAGCAATGTCCACAATAGCCAAACTATGGAAAGAGACTAGATGTCCATCGACGGATGAATGGATAAAGAAGATGTGGTATATATATACGATGGAATACTACTCAGCCATCAAAAAAATGAAATTTTGCCATTTGCAACAATGTGGACGGAATTAGAGGGTATTATGCTAAGTGAAATAAGTCCATCAGAGAAAGACAATTATCATATGATCTCAATTATATGTGGAATTTAAGAAACAAAACAGAGGATCATAGGGGAAGAGAGGAAAAAATAAAACAGGATGAAATCATAGAGGGAGACAAACCATAAGAGACTCTTAATCATAGGAACCAAATTGAGGGTTGCTGAAGGGAAGGGGGGTAGGGGGATGGAGAACTGGGTGATGGACATTAAGAAGGGCATGTGATGTAATGAGCACTGGGTACTATATAAAACTGATGAATCATTGATCTTTATCTCTGAAACTAAAAATACATTATATGTTAACTAATTGAATTTAAATTTTAAATAAGTAAATAATAGATAGATAGATTTGTTTATTTATTTGAGAGGGGGGATGGGCAGAGAGAGAGAATCATTCAAGCAGACTCCCTCCTGAGAGCAGAGCCCTATGCAGGGCTCCTTCCCAAGACCCATGAGATCATGACCTAAGGTGAAACCAAGAATCAGACACTTAATTGACTGAGCCACCTAGGTACCCCGAGGAAAGGAAGATTTATTTATAGAGAATTGCCACAGTGATGTGATTACACCTCCCTGCCCCCATCCAAAAGAGAGGTAAATTCCCTACATCCTTATCTCAGAATAAGAGATAAGAACTTCAGAGAGGCTATTAGAGAGTGTAATATCTGTCCAGAGTAGACAGAAGAAGACTTAACTTCCACCTAGTAAATCTAAAAGGACAGAGAATGGCTTCTAACAGATAGATCAGCCAAATGATTTCTGAACTCTTAGAGATTATTAGGGAAAAGAGCACATGTTTTTCCTTGATCAGTGATGGAATACACAAGAGAGAGAAGAGAGTGGACAGAAGAGAGAGAGAGAGAGAGACTTAGACTCAGTCCAAAATGACCACCAGAGGACAAAACAGGTATCAGTAAAAAGAAGCTAATAATATTAAAGATATCACCAATTTAGGTAGACTGGATGAGCAAGAACTAATTGAGAGGCATTTATTTGGGACATGGGCTTTAACATCCTGTCAAGTAGTCCACGTGATAGAGAAAACTTATGGCTTGGATAGCTCTTAGAAGAATAAAGAGGCTAATACTGAGCAAAGTTAAGATGCCTGGACTGCAATGTCACATGGTAGAGGAAAGGATAAAAACAGTTTAAGAATATGGGCAAGTTGAAATAGTTACTGTACATGAGGCTACTAGAGCCACCATAGGAGATGCTCAAGAAGACCCAGAGGACACAACTTTTATTGAGGTCACCGAAAATATGAGAGGCTTACTAACATCACCAAGTTCAGTGACTGGTCCTATATGCAGACCAAGGATGTCAGTAGGAGAAGCAGTCTCAGAATTAGAAATTGTCTTATTAAATGACACAGTGGGGATGTGGCGGCCCAAAAGCAACAGACGTCAAGTGGTGATGGTGCTGCTTAACCACCAGAGGCAGGGGTCTACAGTTTTCACAATGACTTGCGCAAACAATGGATAGCCCAGAGATCTTGACCCACAAGTGGTTATGGAGATCAGTATAACATGGGATCCCTAGAGACAAATACAAGGGCAGTTACTCAGGATTCTGTTTAGCATCTACTAATCAGAGAAGGTCAAGGATGTAGGAGCAATAAAATGAGGACAGTTGTCTCAATATAAAGTCACAATCCCCTGCTCAGTTTCCATATCTGACCCAATTTTAAGGTCTGTATCACACTGACGGAAGAGTTGCCTAGGTTTACAAAAGGGCTCTGTAGCACCACAGTAAGGACATATTAAAAGGATTCTCTCAGTACCTCCCCAGTGGAACCTATGGCAATTTACTCAGTTGATTGAACCCTGGAGAAAGAGGAATATCCCAATATTTAAAGGATAGTTAGACCCAGATCTTAGTTGGCATTGATACTTAGTTGACATTGTAGCTTCCTGCTAGAATGGGGACATATGATGATCAGGTAATAAATGAATTTCTAGCTAAAATTCAGCTTGCTCTGGATCCACAGTGTCAATAGATCCTCCAGTTGGTCATTTTGCCAGCACCTGTGTGTTTAATTGGAACGACATGCTGGTTATTGGATAACCCCCATATTGGAAGTTTGGCTTGTGTGATAAGAATCATTAAATTCTGGAAGGCCAAGTTCACACCTCTGAAACTGCACTTAGATCTTTTTTCAAGAGAGACCTGCTGTGAGAAGTGGCATTTGCTGACAGCATTCATCTGTAAGATTTGTCTCAAGGTTCTTGCCAAGGTGACTCTCTCTCCCCAAGCTGCTGCTGGCTAATGACTGAACATAGTGAGGGTACTTAGAACTTAAGCAGTAATATAAGATTAATAATGACTATAAATGATGTTAAGTATCTTTTCATATGCTTACTTGCCATCTATGTATCTTCTTGGTAAGGTGTCTATCAAATATTTTGTCATTTTTTTAGTTTATTTTGTCTTTTCTTGAGTTATTTATATATGGGTACAAGTGCATTGTCAGACACATTTTACATATGTTTTTACTCAATCTGTAGCTAGTTTCTATTCTTTTAACAGTATCTTTTGAAAAGCAGATGTTTTTAATTTTGATGAAGTACAATTTATCATTTTTTTCTTTTGTACTATTATCTAAAAAAATCTTTGCCAAACCACGGTTACCAAGTTTTCTCATGTTTTCTTCTAGTAGTTTTATGGTTTTAGTGTTCATTTTAGGTTCTATTTTGGGTGTTAGCTTTTTAAGATTTACATTTAATATATATATATATCCAATCATTTCTTTATTATTTGTTCAAAAGACTCATTTATTTTTATGCTGAATTGTTCCTATTTTTTTTGTCAAAAATTTCAATCTCTCTCTCTCTCACAAATATATAAATAACATCTTTTAAAAAAGAATCAATTATCCATACATATGTGGGTCTAGTTCTATATTCTCTATTTTGTTCCATTATTCTATTTCTCTATCTTTAGGCCAATACCATGCTATCTTAATAACTGTAGCTTTATAATAAATCAAAATCAGGTAGTTTTAGATCACCAACTTTGTCCTTATTTTTCAAAGTTATCTTGCATATTTTAGGTCCTTTGCATGCATAAATCTTAAAGTCAGCTTATCAATTTACACTAAATCCTGCTTGGATTTTAATTAAGAATGTCTTGAATCTACAAATCAGTTTGGAGACGATTGACATTTTAGTTAATATTGAGTCTTTCTACACATGGACATGGAACATCTCTTTTATTTAGGTTCTCTTTAATTTCTGTTTCCATCTTTTCTTCTAATTTTAGCATATAGATCTTTTAAATCTTCTGTCAAATATATCCCTGAGCATTAGTATTTATTAGTCATTTAAATCATAATTTTTAATTTTGATTTTTGCTTGCTGTCTTTATGTAATTGATTGAATATAATTGATTTTGTATATTTAATTTATTTCATGTGACCTTACTAAACTCACTTGTTAGATCTCCCTCTGAATATCTACATAGAGGACCTGGTCATCTGTAAAACAAACAAACAAGCAAATAGTTTTTCTTTTCAATATGAAAGCTTTTTGCCTTATTGAACTGGACAGAACTGCCAGTCCATTGTTAAGTGGTAAGGGCAGGCATTATGTCTTGTTCTTGATCTTTTGTATATAGAAACAAATTTAAGTGTTTCACCACCAATTGTAACATTAGCTGTAGATTTTTTTGTTGATACCTTTTATCAACTTAAGAAAATTCCATTCTATTATTAATTTCCTGAGTTTTTTCTTTCAGAAATGGATGTTGGATTTTGCCAGCTGGTTTTTCTGCATCTAATCAGATGATAATGTAGTTTTTTTGGGGGGGTTATTAATATGGTGAATAATACTAATTTATTTTTATTTATTTTTATTTTTTTTAAGATTTTATTTATTTATTTGAGAGAGAGAGAATGAGAGAGAGAGAACACATGAGAGGGGATAGGGTCAGAGGACGAAGCAGACTCCCTGCCGAGCAGGGAGCCGGATGCGGGACTCAATCCAGGGACTCCAGGATCATGACCTGAGCCGAAGGCAGTCGATTAACCAACTGAGCCACCCAGGTGCCCAATAATATTAATTTTTAAATTTGAAAACAATCTTACATTCATGGGATAAGCCCTAATAAATCATGATATTTTATCATTTTTATATACTATTTGCTAAATTTTTGAATACTATTGAATACTATTTGCTAAAATTTTGTTTAGAATTTTTGCATCTATCTTCATAAGGGACAATGTTCTGTAGTAGATTTTTTTTTTTTTAAGTCCGTTCTATACTATGGATGTTCTTTTGGCTACAACTGCAAAATCATTCTTTTTGTTTCTTTGTTTTTGTTTTGTTTTGGGGGGGTTTTTGTTTGTTTTGTTTTTTTTAAGACTTTATTTATTTGAGACAGAGAGTGAGCGAGAGAGAGAGCACGAGTGGGGGAGGAGTAGAGGAAGAGGGAGAAGCAGACTTCCTGCTGAGTGGGGAGCCCAATGTGGGGCTTGATCCGGGACTCTAGGATCACGACCTGAGCCAAAGGCAGACACTTAACAACTGAGTTCCCCAGGTGCCCCCACAAAATCATTCTTAAAGAATCTTTTGCCACAGTTTTGAAATTCTATTGATTCTTAGCAGTAAAAGTGGTACATTGGTTGTTCCTTTTCTACACAGCACCTTCACTTTGCCTGTAATTTTTTTTTTTTTCGTCTAAGATTCTGAGAATTCATGGGTTATACTACCATAATAAGTATACTTCCCAGCCAGGTTCTATGTTTACCGATCACCCTGCAGGATCTTCTCACCTACAGTATTTCCAGCAGACATTTCTCAACAGTTCTGTCACTGGGATTATGGTTTTTTTACATCACAGATTTCACTGAGATCTGTAATAAAATGGAGAGAAAGTCAAATGTCATTTTGTACCCAAATATTTGTATGGTTTTTCAGAATACTATTTGTACACTTTATTAGAAAAAAAATAGCATACATTTTCTAATTTGACCCTCATAATGCCTCTGTGAGAAACTTGGAAGGTATCTGTAAATCACATTTTACATATAAAAATACTTGCAGGCAGAGAAGTTAATAAGTGATCCAAGATGTATAATACATAAGCAACAAAGCCAGGCCTAAAAGTAAGGTCCACTCTACATTTCCATCTCTTATGGAAAATAATTGAAGTTTAAATACTTTTAGAAAGCAAATTATTTTCCTATATTTAGAGTATCTTCAGAACCACAAATGGTTAAAATTGGTAAAGCAATTAGAAAAGTAAAATAATTTTTGGTTTGATAGAATTAAAGAACATGAGCTATATATTACCCCATTCAGTTAGAAAGGGGGGTTTGTTAGTTACTAAGCTATTATCTCTGAGATCCAAACTCTACCTTTATGCTCTGCTTTATGATACTAGATCTGTGTCTCTGCAAACTACATTTTTCTTTTCCCAGTGGGCTCCCTGTTATTTTCTATCAGTAAGGGGTCTAGTTAGAGGGAAACTAGGAAGCCAGGAGTGACCTTTCACCTTGGCAGCAGCAGTTGGCTTACTTCTTATTTTATTTATTTTTAATTATTGTAATTTTTACCCCTTTGATACTTCCAGAACTAGCCTCATTGTGTTCTTTCAGAGGTAGCAGCACCAGCCAGGTAATCCCCTTAATGTCCTGTGTCCCAGCTCTGCAGATCTTGTCTTCCAGGATTCTAGGTTTAATAACACTAATTTCTTCCTTTTGTTTCCCCATCCCTGTTGGGTGGTAGCTATTTCCTGCAGTTACTATATCTTTGTCAAGGCAGTGTTCCCTTTTTGTTTTAACGTTCTTCAAAACTTGTATAACTGATTTCTTGTATTAAATGATTGTGAATAGAATAACTGGTGTAGTTTGTATTTGGTTGGCCAGTTTTTTAGCTGATTGTTTGGGTAGAGGAAGATATGTAGTTGGAAAAGAGGGAAAAGGGTACTAAAATATATTAATTAACAGCTCATAAAATTATGGAATTTTCGGAATCAATCTCTTCTTATGTGTTCAGGAATATATAAACATACCTATAATTCTGCCATATTTATTTGTTTTTGAGTCATAATATGTTGATTTTAGAGATTGAAAGGAAAATATAAAAGTCCCTCTCCTTCGGAAAAAGTAAAGGATTTTTTTCAAACTTCTGTTTACTCCTGAATTCTATGAATTGGTGGGATGGCAAGATAAGTATTAGCGGAATAAGGTCTTATGATGTATGTTTTCTTGACCAAATGAAATAGGAGTTTCAGGGGCACCTGATTGTCTCAGCCAGTTAAGCATCTGACTCTTGACTTTGGTTCAGGCCATGATCTCAGGGTCATGAGATCAAGCCCCGCTTTGGGCTCTGTGCTGGGTGCAGACCCTGCTTGAGATTCTCTCTCTTTCTCTCCCAATGCACCCCCCCCCCCCCCCCTTACGCACAGGTGCTCTCTCCCTCTCTTTCTCTCTCGGAAAAAAGAAATAAGAGTTTCAGTGTAAAAGAAGTGAAATTGGGTTCTACAAAGGGAATCTACTTTCCTAGGCTCTTTGTATCTAGTGTGGATCATTGTGACTGGGGCTTCACCAACCTGATGCATCTGCCAGCACAGTTTGGACATAAATTAGTGATGTGGACAAATAGGGACTTAAATTACTAGATCCCTTAAATTAAGGGTGGAAACAGTGGTCAATCTGTGTCTGTTTCCAAAGAGAGAAGACCTGGTAATTGAATAGCAGTATATTTTCTAGGGTTGGTGGTGTAATCAGCACTGTAGTTGTTCAGTAGCTACAGTATTGGTGTCTTTTGGGCCACTTCTGTGGCATAATTTGGGATGTTTTTCCTTCTTGATATTCTGTAAGCTACCCAGTATCCCTTGTAATGCATTGCATTTTGGGGGGAGCTTGCTAATTAAAAAAATTAGTTTCTGTTGCTTGCAGTTAAGAAATATGACTGATATATTCATTTTGAGCTGTCACCAGATTGGCAGATTAAAAAAATCAAAATAATTTTATAATTAAAATGAATGCATATACGTACATATTAATAATAGTAAATAGTACTATTATATATGGTATACTATATACAATATGTCTAGTACCTACATATATACATATATGCAAATACATGTACACACATAATTTATGAATTAGCGTCAAATACAAACATTTAATGGTTGCTAGTTTTTAAAGAGTCCATTTGCTTTTACTTCTTTAAAGAAAAAGTATTTCATTCCTATACTAAATTATCTTATTTTCCCATTCTTTTCTCGAGTTTCCTTTAGACTGGGGGTAATATGGGGACTAAGGAACATCAACTAAATCAAATCTGTGATTTACAATTTAAGTGAAATGTGCTTTTCTGATATTTATAAACAAGATAAGATTTTTCTTTTTTAAATAAGACAACTCCTTTCTATTTTCCTTGACATAGCAAGGGCATCATGTGTCAGAACTCTGAGACTCCCAGTTGGAAATAGACTTTGCTAGAATAAAAGCAGATGTAGGAATTGGGAACTCTGCCAAAGTAGAAATACCAGTACAAATACAAAATATTTTTCTATGAGTTTGACAGTGTCTAAAGAATTTTGAGCTGTCATCAGCACTTTCAATCCCAGGGAGCAGCTTGATAAAGAGAGTCTATATAATGCTAAGTAGAATTATAGTAATTTTCAGGTACCTTTCAGTCTCAGGTATATCATACTAGTTTGCCATAAAACCAGTACTTCTCAAATCAAGTAGATATGAAGAGAAGTCCCACCAGCTGCAGGGGTCAAGCTTATGAAGCTGGGACAAGTACCCACTTAAATGATTACCCCTATCTCCGACTCTAATCACTATACCTTATTCCAGAATGCTGATTAAATTTTAGGCTGCAAAGAAATTGCTATCATATCGTATCATTTCTCAGGTTCTGTTCAATCAACTTGATTAAACTTTGCCTCCTTTGATGTCTTTCATTCTTCACCTCCCTCTTGTACTTAAGTCCTTTGCCATGCAGCTTAGGTCCCAATGTTTACTACTTCAACTACACTTTTAGTGATATCTTACATTTTCTTGCCTCCCTATCTTTGCCTTTATTTTCTACTTGTGGTGAAAATGCTTAACTACAACAAATAACCCTTTTCTCTGCTCCTACATCTAAGTGTTGTGTTCATGGCATTCATGTATCCCCCAGATTGGTGTTATTATCTTTCTCTACCCTCAATTGGTTTTCAAGTTTCTGCTGTGAAATTATTCTGATTTCTTTAGTGAGGTTTTTTTTTCTTCCTTTTTCTTTCTTTCTTCCTCCCATAAATGAGTTCATTACTTAGTTACTTCAATAAATGTGTACTAGTTTATTTGTTCATTCAATGATAGATGAAAGATTTTGCATTCATGCATTCATACAGATGGATTTGGCATCTGTTTTGTCTCAGGCATTGTTATATTTACCAAGGATATAACATTGAAAGAAAAGGACAAATGTTCTACTCTTTTGATGTTCATATTGAAGATGGGACACAGAAGCAGGGGAGGTGATAAAGTGGTCTTTATAGGAGTGGAGGGGTTATTTTACATAGGCTGATCTGTTTAGCTCTCACTGGAGAGTTAGCATGGACAGAGAATGGAATGAAGTAGTATCCCGTGGAAATTTTAAGGGAAGAGGCTTCCAGACAAAGGAAATAACAAGTGCGAAGCTTCTTTGTAAAGTATGCTTGAGATATGACCTATGTTTTAAAAATATTGCTGTCGTTGCCAAGTGGAAGATAGATACTAGTGGGGCAAGGGTGGAGATAGAGAGCTCAGTTAAGATTAGCAGCAAATGAAATTTGATGCCTTTTTTAATGCCTAGTTTTCACCAGAAATTATTTTAGAGTTTGCCCAGAATAGTTTCAGAGTGTTCACTGCCCACAAACACACATACACACTTATTCTTCTCCAGCCATTATGTATTTCTTTGGATGGGCCATATTCTCTCTCACTTTTGAATTATCTTACGTCCTGTCCTCAATCCTCTCATCACTTGCCTCTAACATCAACCTATCCACTAGGATGCAGCCCACATCATTCCTCCCTCACTTCTAAAGCTTGGGTAATTTGCAATTTCTGTATGCTTTCAATTCCTATCCCTATTGTATTGTCTGGTTACCTATTTGCTTTGCACTAGAAATGAATGTCCTTATTTGATGTGGTATCTCCTGTACCTTATCACAGTGAGTAGGTGACATTTAAATAAGATTAGAAGGAGCCATTCATGTAGATAAATCAGGAAGTCAAAGAAGCAGATGGAGAGATAGCAACTGCAAAGACTTTAAGGCCAGTAAGAGTTCTCTGTGTTTCAGGAGCAACAATGGCCCAGTGTGGTTAAAATGTAGTGAGATGGGCGGGGGGGGGGGGAATGTGAGATGATGTGCATACTGGTAACAAAATATATTTAAAAAAAATTTTTTTAAATCTTTGTGTATAATTTATCCCCTTGCATTTATACAAGGCATTTTAGATTACAAAGTGAGTTTTCACAGCCAGTATTTCCATTTGCTCCTAATTACCATTCTAGGATCATTTCCTATAAATTTCTTTTTTCCTCCTGTACTTGAAACCTTCCCAGATCCATGCTCAGTCCCATTCATAAGCACATTGTTTCTAGTCTTCTTTCTTTTATGAATAAATGCTTTCAAAATCCCCCATTTTTTGTTTTAAAATCATTCTTATTTCCTTGTATCACTACCGATATTTTACTTTGCTGTAAAAATACAACTTCTCATGAAATCAGCAAGAGAAAACATTCCATTTTTCATTTCAGAAGAGGATTAGAACTATCTTATTTCTTATTGCCATTTGTCTGTCTTGGTCCCACCACCATAATTCATAAACCCGGCCTTTTCAAAATTCACTCAAAGTGCCAGTCCATTTTTCTATCCATCATCAATACTATTATTTGTGAAGATGCAGAAACCTTTATCTAAGCTTCAGTGAAGTGAATAACTGCTTACCAGTCTCTTATCATCTACCTCCATAATGATGACATTTAGATTTCTTAGTTCCTTTACTCCATATGCTTGAATTGCCTTTTTTTCCCCACTGTATTTTACATACCTATAAATGTTTTTTGTAACATTTCATTACAAAAATCCTATCTAGTTCCGAGAGCTGAATCAGAGCTCTAAATATTTCTTCCTTAACTGGTCTTCTTTTCTTGTACCTACTATTCTTTCTTATCTTCATCTATTTTTGTGACATACAGTTTGTCAATTCACTTCTAATCTCCCAATCCATGTGTTTTACCTACTTCCTTACCAAGTGTGGACAAGATGATCAATTATGTAAAAGATGTGCTCTGAAGTTTTTTTCACCTTCATTTTATTTTCAGTGTTGGAGGGACTGTGTCCATTCATTCAACAAACATGTAATGAATACTCACTCTTTCTCAGGCACTATTCTGGATACAGTAATATAACAATGAACCAAATAATGACTACCTTCTTACAGCTTTCATTCTAGTTAGGGAAGAGAGATAATAGGAAAATAAGTATGTATATATGGTGATAAGGCATGCTGCAGAGAGGACCCAAGTGAGATAAGGTGATAGAAAATGTGCCTATATTAAAAAATAGATGATGGCCCAGTAAGGGCTTCCTGGTAAAGGGACATTTAGGTAGAGAACTGAAGGCTATTGAAGAGTGAGCTATGCAGATATTTGAGGGACTACTTTTCTAGACACAAGAATAACAAATACAAAGGCCCTGAGGAAGAAATGTGTTTAACTTTTATGAGGATGTGTAAGGAAGTTGATATGATCAGAGCAGAGTAAGCAAAGAGAAAATGGAGGAAATGAATTCAGAGACATCACATATTTTTGATGTTATGTGTTTTTTCTCTGCCATATCCAAACTGACATGATCCTATAATTCATTATTTTTTCCTAATTTTGGTTTATCACTGATTTTTTGTTGGATTCATGGTAGGTGATGCTACTTTACTTCAATAATAGTCATTGATTTTAAGAGTATTAATTATCTAACATGATCTCTAAAACAAATGTGCTTATCTTTCCAACATTCATATGCCTCCCCATAGTATATATATATATATATATATATTCACAAAACATTCACAGAGAGTTCCTTTCAAAGTGTTTATTTATGTGCACCCATTTTTTTTCTTTACCTCTATTCTGAAGGAAGAAAAAAATTTAAAAAAAAAAAGAAAGAAGGAAGAAATGGATAAAAACTAAAATTTGAATTTGACCTATTCTTACTGTGGGATCCAGTATTATCCTGCATCACTGTATAGTCTTGTGTAATTGAATCTATATTATTATCATGTTATTTCTTTGAGACATAAGGCCTGGAGCTACTTTTTAAGGTAAAAATCTGGGGTACAAAGAAATGAAAGCAGACATTGTGACTTATGCAGAAATATTTTGGTACTGTGGAAGATACTTTTTATAAGTGACAATTTTTTTAAAAAGAGATAGATTTTTTTTTTTGTTTGTTTTTTCAAGCCTGAAGTTCCCAAACTTATGAAACCCTAAATTCTGAGTTATGGAACTGATCGTGCTTATTTCATAGTCTGTTAAAATTTAGAGCTATCATTTTAATAGTTCTTCCTCCAAACTATTTCATAAATCAGCTATTTCATTACTTACTCTATGATTCAATAAAATAAGTGTTCTTTGCTTCTTTAGTTGCTTGCAAAGCGTAATGCTATTTACAAGTCTCATGAACTCGTGGTCAGCACAAAGACTTACTCAAAAGTAATAAAAATATTGTTCAAACAAAAATTGTTTTCAAAATATCCCCAAGCTATAAACTGATTCACAGCCAGTTCAAACAATATATGAGAGAACTATTTTTGGGACAATAGGATATATATAAGCTGTTCTTGGAGTTGTGATAAATTTGTTTTATAACACAACACTTTATTGAAACACTCAAAATTTTATGTTTCTTGATATTATTCTCCAAAAGTTTACTTCAAGGGCTCATTGTATTAATTAGTTCATACATAGAATTTGCCTTAATAATGGTAATATGATTTTAATAATAATAATATCAATAATAATAAATGTAGTTTTGTTTTTGAATCATCATCTAACAAAGAATAAAAAATTCAGTGTGATGAGGAAGCTTTTCAAGAGCCCTGATAAGCATTTAGAAAAGATTTTTTTCTGAAATGATTAAAAATAACTTTGTGGTGAAACTATTCTATAAGATGTTGTAATGGTGGATATATGATATTATGCTTTTGTTCAAACCCGTAGAACTTTACAACACAGAGAGTGAACTTTAATGTGTATAAATTAAAAAAAAAAATCTTTGGGAAGTTGGAGGATCCCAGGAAAGATTACAGACTGTGATAAGATAATTTAACTATATTACATGAAAAAACCTCCTGAATGGGGAGGGGGAAAAGAGCTGATCTAAGTAACTTTGGAAATAACTACAGACAAAATAAACTGTACATGGGGCACCTGGGTGGCTCAGTTGGTTAAGTGTTTGCCTTCGGCTCAGTTCATGATCCTAGGACCCTGGGATGGAGCCCCATATCAGGCTTCTTGCTCAGCGGGGGGTCTACTTCTCCCTTCCCCTCTGCCCCTCCTCCTCTACTCATGCTCTATCTCTCACTTTCTCTCTCTCTCAAATAAATAAGTAAAATCTTAAAAAAAATAAGAGCATTGGAGCCAACTGAATGAGGTCCCAATAGCCAAACGTAAAACAATTTGAGAAACAAAACAAAAGATAGTATTGTATTATACCTAAAATATAAAATAGATATCCATGAGTCCTGGCGATATAAATATATGACTGAATAAATACATGCATGTAAGAGAAAATAAAAATATGAAGAATTTGGGATGCCTGGGGAGCTGAGTCAGTTAAGCATCTGTCTTTGGCTCAGGTGATAATCCCAGGGTTCTGGTATTGAGTCCTCTGTCAGGCTCCTTGCTCAGCCAGGGGCCTGCTTCTCCCTCTTCCTGCCACTCCCCCTGCTTGGGTTCTCTCTCTCTCTCTCTGACAGATAAATGAATAAAGTCTTTAATAAAATATGAAGAATTTTAAATAAATTTTGTAGATACCCCACCCTAAAGGAGAGGGATTGTGGGCTGTGTATAGTGATTTTCTTCCAAAGAATAAAGTGTGAAAAACAGGGGAAATAAGTAACTTTACAGTGGAGAAATCTGGCAAACTCTACTTTAGCCAGGTGATCAAGGTCAACTTCAAAAGTCATAAATCATGTTGATAGCGTGTACCCTTGATATTATGTGATAAAAATGACATTTTATCACTGTGATCTTCCTCTCAAAAAGTTATAATCCTAGTCTAATCATGAAAAAAAATCAAAGAAATTCCAATAGAGAGACATCTTATACAACCTGACCAGTACCACCTTAAATCCATCAAATCATCAAGGTCAACAAAAATAAGTCTGACAAAATGTCATAGTGAAGAGGAGCCTAAGAAGACATGATACCTAAGTGTATCACAGTAACTTAGATGGGATCCTGGAACAGAAAAAAAAAAAAAAAAAGATAAGTAAAAAATATAAGGAAATCTGAATAAACTAGAGACTTTAGTTAATAATACAGTATCAATATTAGTTAATTATAACAAACATATACTAATGTAATATATTAATGATAGGAGAAAATGTGTGTGAGTATGGGTGTAATATGGAAACTTTCTATACCGTATGCTTATTTTTTTGTAATTCTAGAAGATAAAATTTATTAATAAAAAATAGGTTGGGTAGTTTTAAGAATTTTCATTTTAATATTTCTAATTTGTATTTCACTGTCCTAAGAGAGTTTATACAAATAATTAAGTTTTTAACTTACTTAAGAAAGTTGATGGAAAAGATCTTGCTTCATATCTATAAAAGATATAAACAACATTATTATGTTTAACACCTAAACAAGCTGCAGTTCCACAAATTTGGGAACTTTGTTATTGGAAATCATTATGGAAAGACATATAAATATTTTAGTTGTTATTGAAATATTTTTTCCTTTTCTTATTGAAGCATAGTTGACACACAGGGTTACATTAGGTTCATGTAAACAACAGTGATTTCACAACTCTATATGCTACACTATGCTCACCACAAATGTAGCTACTGTCTGTCACCATACAACACTATTACAGTTCTGTTGACTATATTCCCTATGCTGTACCTTTCATCTCCATGACTTCTTCATTACATAGCTTTTGTTGAAATAATTTTATTGAAATAACTTCATAATAAAAACTAGTTAAGAAATAATATGTAGTAATAATGGAAAACACTTTTCAATCTGGAATACGAGTTGTGTGTGATACACAATGATGCTTTTATAATTATACTGAATGGTAAGCTTGCCACCACAATACTATTAATACCATTCCGAACACTGGTAATAATGTAAGTATATCTAAATGAAATAACACAAAAGTAATCTAACTACCACTATAAACCCTTTTG
Organism: Neomonachus schauinslandi; assembly: GCF_002201575.2. NCBI lineage: Eukaryota > Metazoa > Chordata > Mammalia > Carnivora > Phocidae > Neomonachus > Neomonachus schauinslandi. The sequence goes on from NC_058407.1 coordinate 32,155,510, forward strand.
TGGGATCAGATTGCCTACATTTTGGGAAATTATATTGTATCCATGTCATATTATTAGCGTATTTCATCATCAAGATGTTGAATAAACTCTTCTGGAAACTGGAGATCAGTTTGACCTCCTTAGTTGGAAGAGGGTAACAAAGTAGAAAACTATTCTTTATTTGGGATATATTTAGCCCTGGAGCTTCTTGATATAAATGTGAATATGATTTTAGGGATTGAAGTAAATATTGAAAACACTTTGTATTTCTTTCATAGGCCGCTTGCTCTTATTCTCTCCCACAGTAATGACACTCTCATCACACAGGCTAACTATGTAGAGTGGGAGGTTGCATGCACTTTGAACTCCAAGAGAGCAGTTTAAATCCTGGCTCTTAGGAATACCTGGGTGGCTCAGTTGGTTAAGGATCTGCCTTCCTCTTGGGTCATGATTCCAGGGTCCTGGGATCGAGTCCCACATGGGGCTCCCAGCTCAGTGGGGAGTCTGCTTCTCCCTCTGCCTGCAACTCCCCTCGCTTGTGTGCTCTCTCTCTCTCTGACAAATAAATAAGTAAAATCTTTAAATAAAATAAATCCTGGCTCTTATATTATTAACTCCGAGACTTTAGGTAAACAAGCTACCCTCACTGTGCCTCAGTTTGCACATTGATAAATTGGTACTGATTAATGCTGTCGACCTGGCCAGATGATTAGTGTGTTAGAAATAAGGTATATAAAGTGTGTCATAGAGTAAGTGCTCAGTGTGTTTTAATTATTCATTATTAATGAATAATTAATGACCATATATATTTAGAACTGTGGCTGCTAACCATTTTCTTAACTGCTGATTAATAGTTTTTTCCTCCCTTCCTTATTTCCTCCCCCAAGTGTCTTGTATCATTTATGCCTACATAAATTATATCATAAAGTTTAGAACAATACTTGAACCATATCGTGTTAAATGGGAGGTTGATTTTTTTGTGTGTGTGTGTCTGTTTTCTGAGAAACTGAATGAATGTGACTGAGAATAAATGTGGAAATTTTAGTTTAGAAAAATCAAGGAAGGTGTCAAAATATCTTAATATCTTAATAGGCCCTGTGGTGTCTGGCCTCTACACATCCTTCTAGTCCTCTTCTGGGCCAGATTTCTCTACATGCCTTCACTCTAGCCAGCTGCATTGCTGCATGCCAGTAGCCCTTTATTGCTGAACTTCGTCTTAACACAACAATCTCCTCTTGTTAGAGTGTTGAGGATACACAAACACACATGTGTGAGCACACACTTGCACATGTGCACATGCACACACTTCTGCTTAATTAACTCCTAATCAGTTTGTGTGTCATATCCTCAAAAATGATTCTTCTGATGTCCCTGATTAAGTCAATCTTCTATTATATGCTTTCATAATACTCTATATCTTGCCTTCATGGCTCATTCAACAGTTTCACATTTCAGTTGGGTTTGTGTGATTGATTAAATGTCCATCTCCCACACTACTATGAAAACATCTTTGAGGCAGGAATTCTATCTTGTTTTGTGCATCACATAGCCCTGACTGCCTCATCACTGCCTGGCACATAATAAATCCAAGATAAGCAATTGTGGAATGAATGAAAAGACAACTTGCCTCATTAAACTGAAACAACCATGTAACAGGTAGAAAAAAGTAGAATATTTCTTTAGACTTTGTTGTCTGTACTCTTCCAGAACAGACTGACATCAATTGCTTCTTGAGAAAGAGAAAATAAAATTCACCCCAGCACCCCCACCACACACACACACACACACACAGACTTAAGGTCATCGATTTTTACAACAAGTATTAAAAGATTGACTTTTCTATTGACTTTTATAATCAACATGTAGATTAATCCAGATTTCTTTCCATAACAAAATGATACAAAAATTGATTCCAAGGCAGCTGCTCTGCTCTATATCACTGGGTACTTTAGATTTTAAATGGAATCCATTTCAGCTCATTCCTCATGCACTGCACTACATATGAAAGATATTCCAAACATAAAACAATTTGCATTATATTACTTTTATGTTTGCATTTTCTCTTTAATATAATAGTTTTTTTTTAAAGATCATACCATATACATATCAATAAACATCTTTGAAATCTTTTAATAACCAGCTCTGTCTGGAATAGCATTAGGAGGCTTAGTCTTGGGAAATGCTATTGTAATTAAGGTTGTTCCGCATCAAATGGAGTTCAAAAGAGATTAATTTTAAGCCTTGAAAATCCCATGCCACCTTGTATGGTGGCATGCATCCTAAAGCTAATCTAATTATTTGATGACAATTCCAGTATTGAAGATTATTTCACTTAATTGTTTTCATCTCGCCTCTTTGGGGACTCTACTATTTGAAACAAAATTAGGAATATCTTTTTTTTTTTTTTCCCTAAAGGCAAATGGACTGACTCTTTGAAGTGAATCAGCTGGCCAACTTTCTCCTTTGGTTATAATTAATTTGAATATTTTCAGTTAGTTAATTGAGGCTTCATTTTTTAATGTCACTTAATAAACATAATATAAGCATCTTATATCAGTTAGGTTACGGATACAGTTTATGTTATGGTAACAAAAAATAAAACAAAAATATAAATGAAATCTCAGAAGTTTAGTTCCTCTTTGATGTCAGTGTGATCTGCAGCATTTCTCCAGAGTGGTTATCCATGCGATGGCTCATGGTGTATGTCAGCATCTACACATGGAGTCAGGGAAGAGGTACCTGGAGAGCTAAATGATAACAATTAAATTATTCCACACAGAAGTATCAAACAAATTCCACTCACTGCTCTGAATAATTCATGGGACCATGTCTTCACAGATGGGAAGGCTACAATTCTCTTATTTGCCTGGAAGTAGAGAGAAATAGGATACCAGTGAATTTTTGCAATATGTCATATACTCCTAGGAAGGAAGGAAGGAAGGAAGGAAGGAAGGAAGGAAGGAAGGAAGAAGGGAGGGAGGGAGGGAGGGAGGAAGGAAGAAGGGAGGGAGGGAGGGAGGGAGGAAGGAAGGAAGGAAGGGAGCAAGGAAGGAAGGAAGGAAGGAAGGGAGGAAGGAAGGAAGGAAAAAAAGATAGGCCAAATTCTTTTCTCTTTCTCCTTCCCAGTTTAGGTGGACTCCACAGAATGATTATAGGAGTTATTTTCTTGATCTCTTACCTAGTCATAAACTTGATAAAAACATCTGACAGGGAGCATATTCTCTACTCTTATGAGCATCACATTTAGCAACTAGAAAATTAATGATTACATCTTGCATATTTATTCCTCACTTCTGGTCGGTGGTTCTCTTTGTGTCTATTAGCATCCTCTTGGGAAATATGCCCAATAATTCTTAATGTGGAGATCGAGGTTGTAGGTTGGGGGTTGCATTTTAAATCACCTTAGGGAGTCTAATGAAAACTGTCCATAAATGTTACTTTGAGAAACACTGAACTGTGCTTATCCAATTGAAGATTAAATTCAGCTGTACTTTTTCAAAATCCCACATGACAGTTAACAGTTTTAATTAAAAATAAGAATGGAGGTATCCATAACAGCATCAGCTACTTTTCCTTTAATAGACAGCAAAGCAGAAGTAGAAAGAACAGAGATTTTGGAAACAACAGATCTGGATTTGAATCATAGTTATTTTACTAACTGGACATGTGACATTGAGAAAGATATTAACCTCTCTAACTCACAGTATCCCTCATGTTTATGAGATTAAAGTGCCTACAAAAAAGACTTGTGGAGAGAATCTGATGAGTTGTAACTGTAAAGCAATTGACGGATCAACATTAGTCACCATCCAACATTTATTGTGTGCTGCTGAAGTACCAGATATTGCTTTAAATAAATATGAAAATATATATTAGGACAACAATTCCAGAATTTACAAGCCCAAGTAGAGGTAAATAAAGGTACATTACATTATTAGATTATTGTACATTATATAGATAAAGTAACTTGTCTGAGGCCACAGAATTAAGTGGATTTGAGCACAGACTTGAGTGCTGGTGGTTAGACACCATGATGCTAAACAGAGAAGAAAGTCTGCATATATATGCTAGGGGATTTTTTTTTTTTCTGTTCTTGATGAGTATGCTGAACCACTGAGAGATTTTAAGGAGTCCTATTATCAGATTTAAATTTCATAAAGAACATTTTGAAAGAAATAAAGATGGCTTTTATTTAGTTTTGTTCTGAGAAGAAATTCTGGACTCAAGGAGAACTGTTTAAAGGCTATTGCAGCAATTTACCCCAGAAAAAGAAGAAATGACACTAAGGTAGTGTTTGAGAGAAGACATATTTTTTAAGTTATGTACATAATAGACCTATAGAACTAAATAAATGATTATATATAGGTATTTAGGAAGAATGGATATTCATACTTGCTTCCTCAGTTCTCTTGTTGGTGGTTGGGTATGTGGTTTTCACATTCACCATGGTTGTGAAAACCACTGGGGAACACCATAGGGTGAGGAGGTGATGATGCATTCATGTTTGTATGTGTTGAGGCTGAGATTTGGTGTAACATTCGTATAAACCCAGCTCAATAGAATGTGTTATACATGTTTTGGAGCCAAAGGAGGACAATTTGGACTCAATATAAAAGGTATGTCATCAACATTTGATAATGAGATTATATATTTAGATGAGTATATCCATGGATAGTGAGTAGAAATGGAAAGGCAAAGTGTTAATAACAGATACTGAATACCCAAGTTGTATATTAGAACGGTTGGAGGGATAAAACATGGGTAAAGACTAATACCAGGTCAAATATAACGTCTGTTTACAGTGTTTCATTTCAGGCACTATAGTAAGTCCTTTATATGAAATACCTCTTTAATATTTATTTTAGCCTCATGAGGTAAGTAATATTTTATAACCATTTATTAGAAAGGAAATTGAGGGGTGCCTGGGTGGCTCAGTCAGATTAAGCGTCTGCCTTCAGCTCAGGTCATGATCCCAGGATCCTGGAATGGAGCCCCACATTGGGCTCCCTGCTCAGCGGGAAGTCTGCTTCTCCCTCTGCCTCCATGCCCCACGCCCCCACTCATGTTGCTCTCTCTCTCTCGCTCCCAAATAAATAAATAAAATCTTTTAAAAAAGGAAATTGAGTTTTTATATTGAGAAATTTCCCAAATTCATATATCTAAAAAGGGAATAAGTTGGAGTTCACATTCAAGCTTTCTTGACCTCTGTGTTATCCTGTTAACCATGAGTTATCCTGCTTCTAAGAATAACCACAAAAGGGACAGAGGAAGAACATCAACTACAAAGATTTAGAGGATAGAAAAATGAATCTTTTGCAAATCTTGACCACATTGAAAACAGTGTGGGGTTTTGAAGTTAGGTGAGGAATAGGCCATTGTAGCTTGAAAGTAGAGTACTATGTATTTAAAACTTAAGAGATGAAGCAATAAAGGAAATGAGAAAGTTGAGGATGTGGTATTGAGAGTGAGTGGCTCAAGTTCAGCAGAGGTGAAGATCAATAGAATAGAAAAGAACTGTGTCTATGTTGTAAAAAGCTACATGCATAGAATGGAGGGCAGGGCAGATGCTGAGTTTCTAAGAAAGAGAGGATGATACCAGATATCATCGTCAAAGAATTGGAGGGAAGAATTTATCTAGGAGGTAAGGCTATAACAGAGATAAGGAAAATAATTATGTGCTGTATTTATTGAATTTTCAAAGTTTCCATTTATACAACTCAAGTGCTCAAGCCCAGTTTACTTTTTTTTTTTTTTTTCCCTGACAGGGCAAGAAAAAGAGAGAGAGAGAGGGAGAGAGAGAACTACTAAAAAAGTCAAGTTGATTTTCTTTCTGTGTGTTTGATTTTCTAGTTTTCCTCTCCAACTTTCTCAGCCTTTGTTGACCTTCAGCTTTTGAGCACTATCTGAGACCCTAGAGTTATCTGACCTGACCTTAGGGTGTTTAATAACCCACAGGCTTTATTTAATATGGTCTAATTCAAGTTTACTCTTGACCCTACTTCTTCTAGACTTCCAGCCCTGCCTAACTGACCCAGTTCATTGTATTCTGGCAACTTTCTGCTCTTTTAGTCTCCTTGGCTCTGACCTCACATATCTTCCTGACACTCCCTTGTAGGGCTCTTTGTTGCCTAAGCTGCATGTGAATGAACATTTCATGTTTTTCTGGCTGAAAGAAAGACATGTACTTGCTCTGGGTTAGCAGAAAACTCTACAAAGGCAACCCCTACAATACTGTAAGACTAAAACATTTTAATAATGAAGTACCAACTAAGTCATATGTGATTTAAGTCTTGTCCCATTTATGTATGTGTGTGTAGATAGACAGATGATAGATAAATAGATAGATAGATAGACAGATAGATGATAGATTAGATAATTTTTTTTTTTCTTAAATAGATTTACTGATGCACTGTGGAGGATAAACAGCTCTGATTTAGCATGAGAGAATTTTGGATTTGTAGCTCGGTGAGGTTTTGGCTTTTATAAGCTTCTTTCATTACAAAATTAATTATTTAAATAATTACAATAATGTAAATGAACCATCATCTCAAAATAGAACCCAATTTACTTCCTGCTAGTCCCCTAAGTGTCCTTTTTCTGTAGTTCAATGTAACCATGTCATTGCTCCAATTCACCAATTTGCGTTTCCTGCTTTATGGATTAAACACTGCAGGGGCTGTAATGTACTATCTTTTTTTTCTCCTTCTTCTCTAGTGCCATGTTAGTATTTTACCAACGACTGACAAGTTTTGGTAGGAGGCAGGAAGTGAGAACAGCATGTCTGCAGAGTAATTCAGGTTAAATATATGTACATTTAATTATTTACACTGAGATTTACATATTGCAATTTGGAGTTCTGGAAAAGCATTAGACTCTCTGTTTATTGCTAACAGCATGGCACTTGGGTTTTCAGAGAAGAGTTGATATGGGGCTAATGAGATTTAGTATCGGTATTTGGCGTCGCCTGAAATTGCCTCCTTTACTCTCTCAATAAGTAGTAAGATTTCGCTAAGTCCCTTATCTCAGGGATATTGCCTTAAACGGAGACCCTAATGCTACTAAATGATTAAAGAACTAAGTTTTGAAACATGTAACAAGATTCTTTCTTGTTAAAACCTTGAAAGGAGCAGAGCAAGGTAAGTACTTGTTTTTATTTGTGTATGTGTGTGGAAGAGGTGGGAGCTAAAAGAAAAAAAAAAAGCAGTATGGTAGGTAAAGAAGAAAACATACTGGGGCGCCTGGGTGGCTCAGTTGGTTAAGCGACTGCCTTCGGCTCAGGTCATGATCCTGGAGTCCCGGGATCGAGTCCCGCATTGGGCTCCCTGCTCGGCAGGGAGCCTGCTTCTCCCTCTGACCCTCCCCCCTCTCATGTGCTCTCTCTCTCTCTCATTCTGTCTCAAATAAATAAATAAAATCTTTAAAAAAAAAAAAAAGAAAACATACTTTCAAAAGATTTACTTGTATGACATATAGACAAGCAAAAATGTAGCCACTTAGGAGCCAATCAAAATAGGTGATACCTAGTAACTATAGGGAAAAATAAAACCTCAATCAATTATTTTTCCCTAACGCTTTAAAATAGTTGAGGTTATCAGACTAATCATGATCAATACAAAGCAGACCACTGAGGTTATGGAGTAGATTTAAAAAGGGGCAGGGAAAATGCTTGGAAATGTCCACAGTTTTGTCAAGAAAACGATGGTTTTGTTGTGGTTCCATATTGGTGTAATCCGTGGCATTAGCGAGTGTAGGAGGGTTCGAAAGAGAGTCTTAAATGGTGAGATCAAAGGCACGAAAGTAGGCTTTACTTATATTTTTTTAACAATTTTGGTTACATTTGTAGTTATTTCAGAAATGTTTGCGTAGCACAAAAACAAGAATTTAAGTGATATATGGCTCTTAGAGAAACAGAAAGATGCCTTTTCACCCCTGGGATACTTGAGCCAAGGTAGCTGGTAAATCCGTGAGTGACAAGAATTACACAAAAAATAGGAGATTGAGAAAAACACATTAAGAAAAAATAGAGAATTGAGAAAAACACATAAAATACCCTCAAACCTCCACCTGCCTTTCATGTTTAGTTTTTGTGCCTCTATGCAATGCTGCATGATATCTCAATATTAATTTCCAATTCATTAATTATTTTCCTGACTGGGTCTACTTATGGAAGTATATCATCTATTGCATTTTTTTTTAAATTTAGAATCTATGCATTTTTATTTCTAATATTTTATTGTCTTTATCACAGGCAATTTTTGCTTCGCCCTCCCCCTATTTTTAGTTCATATTATAAATGTAACATACCTTTATTTAAATTTTTGACAATGGAAAACATACCAATTTTAAAGTGTTTGTTCAACTGCTTAATTAAATTATCTGAACCTGGAGAGAATTCATTTCTGATTTTGTTTTTAGGTATTTTTTGAGGAATTCTATCTCTTCATTTGTCATTAAATTTTATATTTCACCCTTCCTTTTGATTGTTCTCTCATTCTCTCTTCCTTTTTTTCCCTCTCTCTCTTCTCTCTTTCTCCTTCTGTACAGTTTTCCTATCAAACAGTTTAGCAGTTGGCTTCCCCTTGGCTAGCCTTCCTCATTCAAGAACCAGGATGTAATGGCAGTTGTTAGTTCCATAGTCACATATTTTAGGAAAATCAAGTCAGAATGCAATAAGATGGCTTGGCCTGTATCTTGGGCCTGAGTCTGTATCTGTGACTTTTTACTTCACCAAGTTCATAACTTTCTATAGGCCATAGTCCCATAACACCTTCTAAAATGGCAGAATCCTAAACCAGTCGCTGGCTTCATACAGTGATCCTATTTTTGGCTTCTTTCTTGAGAGCACACTTTTACCTGCTTTTCCATCATTCCATATCCAACCCAAATGTTATTCCCTGTCCCTGAACTTTAGGCAAAAGCATCATTAGATCTAAAGAGGAACATTTCAGAAAGATGGAGGGATCAAACCACGAACAAGATAAATTGATTCAGAACCTGCATGCATTCCATAGCAGAACTTCAAAATATATAAAGCAAAATTTTAAAGAACTAAATGGATTAGATATCTACATTTGTAGTCTAAGATTTCAATGTATTTCTTTCAGTAGCTGGTAGAGGAAACAGGGCAACAACAAGAAAAAACATCAGTAAGGATACAAAAGAACAAAGGGATAACAAAATTAATGAACTTGTTCTAATTAGAACATATAGAACATTGCACCCAACAATGACAGAAAATACGTTCTTTTCTGAAAATGCACGTAGGAAAGTCAATATTGGCCATGTGATGGTTCAGAAAATAAACCTCAACTAATTTCAGTGGATGGATATAACTCAAGGATATTCTCTGACCACATTAAAATTAGCTAGAAATTCTCCAAAGCTACAAAATTATACATTTCTAAGCATCTCAAAAATCAAAGAAAAAAATCAAAATGGAACTTAGAAAATATTTAAAACCTGAATTATAATTAAATGCATACTATTAAAATTTGTAAAATTCAGCCAAGACTCTGTAGAGAACTTTAGGTTTGAATTTATATTTTAGGAAAGAAGAAGGGCTGAAAATCAGTAAACAATTTCCAATGTCAGAAATGAAAAAAAGGGATATCACTATATATCTTAAAGATAATAAAAAGATATCACAAATAATTCCTGCCAATTAATCTGACAATTTAGGTAAAATGGACCATCACCTTTAAATACACAACTTACAAACAATGACACAAGTAGAAATAGAAACAAAAATAGAAAATAGAAATAATTTTGTATTTATTTCAGCAGTTAAATCAGAAATTAAGTACTTTGCTATGAAGAAAACTGTAGTCACAGATGATTCACTCATTAATTGTTTTGCACATTTGAGAAATGAATAGCATCTAAATATACAAAGCATAATATACCAAAAATAAAAGGAAAAGCAAATTCTGATCTTTACAGATAAAGATTTTAACATTGTTTTGTCAACAATCTACAGAACATACAGTTTTTAAAAATCCATAAAGCATAGATAAGCTGAACACTATCAACCTTGTCCTAATTAATATTAATAGAACACTACTGTGTCCAACAATTGCAAAATACATATTTCTTGCAAGTCAGAAATAGATAAGCCAGAAAATAGATTTGTACATATATCATTTTGTATGATTTGTAATAAAGGTGACATAGCAATGTAATGAGAAAAAGATGGATTTTTTTTTCTACAAATAATGCTGGATTAATTGGATATTCATATGGAAAAAGAAAAAAAATCTTGATGATTACTTCAAATCATACATACTTACATGTAAATATAAAAGACAAAATATTAATGTTTCAATTTAAAAACACAGGAAAATATTTTCATGACCTTCGCCCGAGGCAAAATGTCCTTAAACAAGATACTAACAGCATTAAGCATTAAAAACTAAGTAATGATTTGTGTTTATTAAGAGACATTATTAAAGGGGTGTAAAAACAAGCAACAGAATGGGGGCAGATATTAGAGTACATATTTCAAAGGACTTGACTCCAGAATATATGAAGAAATTCTATGAATCTATAAGAAAAAAAAGCAGGAAATACAACAAAAAGAATAAAAGATTTAAATGGGTAGTTCACAAAGGAAGTAAATGACAATAAACATATAAAAGGTGCTCATTTTTATTTGCCATAGAGTAATGCAAATTAAAACCACAATATAATAATACTGCATAGTCACCAGACATATCTAAAAAGAAGGAAAAAAAAAACAGAAAAAAGAAAATGGAATCAACCGAAACTCTCAAACGCTGCTCTTAGCAGTATACTCTAAAAGACAAAACAAAAGAACTTAACACTTATTTTTTAGCAGTTTTATTGAAATAGGGTCCACATATTGTACTATTCAACCATTTAAAGAGTACAGTTAAATGGATTTTAGTAGGGGTGCCTGAGTGATGCAGTCGGTTAAGCAGCTGCCTTCAGCTCAGGTCATGATCCTGGAATTCCAGGATTGAGCCCCACGTATTATCTGACTTTTTGATGTTAGTCATTCTAATGGGTGTGAAGTGGTATCTCATTGTGATTTTGATTGGCATTTCCTTGATGACTAGTGATGCTGAACATCTTTTCATGTGCTTACTGGTCATTTGTATATCTTATTTGAAAAAATGTCTATTTGAATCCTTTGACTATGTTTAGTCAGATTACTTGTTTTTTTTTTTTACTGAGTTGTATGAGTCCTTTGTATATTGTGGATGCAATTCCCTTATCAATTATGTGAATTGCAAATACTTTCTCTAATTGTATGGATTACATTTTCACTTTCTTAATGGTGTTCTTTGAAGCAAAGAGGTTTTTTTTTTTTTACTGTGGTGAAGTCCAGTTTATCTGTTTTCTCTTTTGTTGCTCCTGCCTTTGGTGTCAAATGTAAGGATCCTTTGCCCAATCTCATATCATGATGGTTTACCTCTATATTTTCTTCTAAGAGTTATACAGTTTTAGTTCTTATATTTAGGTCTCTGACCATTTTGAGTTAATTTTGTTTATGGTATAAGTTGTGGATCCAACTTCATTCTATTGCATGTGACTATATAGTTGTCTCGACATTTGTTACCCTTATCAAAATCAGTTGACTGTAGATGTATGGGTTAATTTTTTGACTATCAATTCTATTCCATTGATCTATGTATCTTTCCTTGTGCCAGTTCCACACTGTCTTGATTTTTGTTGCTTTGTTTTAGCTTTTGGGTCCTTGGTGATTCCATACGAATTTTAGAATCAGCGTATCAATTTCTATGAAGAAATAAGCTGGCTTTCTGACAGAGATTGCACTGAATCTGTAGAAGAGTCTGGGGAGTTTTGTCATCTTAACAATGTTAAGTCTTAACTATCTATGACTATAGAATGTTTCTCCAATTTTTTAGATTTCTTTTAACAAGGTCTTTAGCTTGAATGGATTATAAATTGAACAGTATTGGGATAACTGAGGAAAGAAAAGAGATGGTTCACATAGGCGTAGGGGAGGGATTCTGAGCAGAAAAAAAAAAAGAAAAAAGAAAAAATTCAAAGAATTATTTGCTTTATTTATGTATTCTATACAAAGACATTGAAAGAGGGAGTTTGTAAAATTAGAAAAAGTACACTGAACCTTGCCTTTTTCTAAAAGTTCAGGAAAATTAATTTATATTACATGTTAGCACCAGAAAATTATCAAGTTTAAAGCCAACTCAAAGTTATTATAAGTAAAAGGAGAATGAATTGACTAAGTTCCCTATAGAAATGAAGTCACCTTAGAATAAGATCTCATTGATCAGACCCTCTATTCCAAAATGAACTTAAAGATATTAAGAAAATGATAAAAGATGTGAAAGAACAATACACATCAGAATTAGGATTCTTCCAAATCAAGATAATAGAATTTAGTAAAGAATAATATAAAAGAAAAAATCATTTTCAGAATTTAGAAATAAACTAGGAAAAATAAAACAGCAAATTAAAAGAGATACTGCTTTAAAAGAAATGTTGTAAAAAGAGGAAACTTTTAAAAACAACAAGAAGCAAAATGACAAGTACTGAGATAAGAAGATCCAGTTTACAGATCAAAAATTCCTTGAAGAAGAAAACCAGAGTAAAGATATATAACAAATACTGAGACTATAATTGGAAGAAACTTTCCTGAAATAAAAACAAACAAACAAACAAACAAATGAAACTACATAATAAAAGAGCATACCACATGCTTAATATGAGAATACTGACCTGGAAGAGCCTATTTGACAAAATTACTGGCCTTTACAGAACACAAACACATGCACACATTGCAGGAGGAGGGTATTGAGGCAGGAACAGCAAGTGAATTATAAACAAAAGAAAATTAGGTTATCATTAGGCTCTTTGACAGCAATGCTTCATTACAGACCAAAATAGAGTATTATGTTTGATAGTCAATGAAAATTGTGTTCACCAAGGAGTTAACATCTTCTAGAAATTATTTTGAAGTATAAACTCTTATCCTAACTCAGGAAATACTGTTACAATGAGATCTTACTAAGAATCTATTACAGAATGAGTTTCAGACAGCCAAAATGACCAGAACAAGAACTTGTGTGAGCATAAACATATTGTTACTTGTACAACTAAGGTTAAAAGAGGCTTAAAAGGGACAGAATAAAATATGTAGTATGTAACTGCTATATATTCAAATAATGTAGACAAAGTTTGAGTATAAAATAGTTTGGAAACATCAGAAGCAAAAGGAAAAAAATAACTGTTCTCAGTAAATATTTTGGTGGTAGTAGTAGTATTGCTATTATTCTGTGTGTAATATGAGATGAAATGATTAATTATGAGAAATTCTCATTTAATCATTCCTGTGTCCTTAATAGCCAGGATTCTTGATGTGGAATAAAGGAAATAGAGATATAACCCTGAGAACATTAAATAAAAATTGTATAGTACTGGATTTTAATTGGAAATATGGGAGTATCAGTATATGAAGATTGTATATTCAGTATTCAGCATAGATTTAGAATCATCAACATGTTGGCATATGTGATTAACTAATGGATCGAGGCCTTACTATCAATAGCTATTAATATCACATATATAAAAAGGCAATCAGATACTTTAGTCTTCCTAAAAAAGCAAAATAAAACAAAACAAAAACAAAAACAAAAACAAAATACATACCCTCAGCTGTAGTTTTGACTAATGGATTGAATGTGAATCTTAACAAAACTCTGAATTTAGTTGCTAATTTGTAGAAAATACAGAGGACAATGAAACATGTTGAATGTATCATGACTATGAAATCAGCAAAACCTATAATGTGGGAAAGTCTACAGATTCTTCAAAATAAAATTGTAAGAAAGAGAATGGAATAGAGAAAAATTTATAAATTAAAAGTGACTTTAAAGATATATATGTATATTGCATATATGTATATATCTTTTATGGACAAGATATATATGTATCTTTTATGGACAAAAGATATACATATGTGTATCTTTTATGGACAAGACCAAATTACAATGTCTTGGAATGCACATGTGTGTCCTAAAACAACATAAACACTAAGAAACTATGCCTACAAAATTCAGACTAATATTTCCTTTATGGGGATGTAAGGAGTTGAGATAGAAGCAAGGCACATGGAGGAGTTCCTGGAGTCACTGTTCAAGTTGTATATCTTAACCTGGGTTGTGGTTACAAGTGCATCTGCCTCATAGTATCTCATTAAACTGTATGTTTGTTTCATATGGTTTTCTGTTATCTGTATTTGACAAAAATAAATAAATAAACAAACAAACAAATAGCTGATTTTTTTTCACTCTACATTAATGGAGTCATAATTTTTAAAAGGATAGTTAAAAACAGGAATAGCATGTCATTGTTTTTCCTAGTTGTAGAAGAAAGTCCTCCAAAGCTTCGGTTTTAAAAAATAATAATTTGAACATATCCCAAACTACAATTAAACATGAATATACTGTGAGAAATATGTCTTTTTAAAAAAGGGGAGTATTGGTACCTAGAAGATTTTACTGATACCTAGATTTTATTGATACCTAGAAGATTTTACTGATCTAAGCAAAGTAATTTGACTTTTTAAGGAAAAAATAAGAACATAGATTCTACTAAAAAGAGAACCTGGCAGGGCATCTGGGTGGCTCAGTTGTTAAGCGTCTGCCTTCGGCTCAGATCATGATCCTTGGGTCCTGGGATCGAGCCCCCGTCGGGCTCCCCGCTCAGCGGGAGGCCTGCTTTTCCCTCTCCCACTCCCCGTTTGTGTTCTCTCTATTGCTGTCTCTCTCTGTCTGTCAAATAAATAAATTAAAAAAAAAAAAAGAGAACCTGGCATCTTCTAATTCCTAACACATTTTTTTCCTAATTGTAGTATTATGCTTTCTTTATAGTCACCTTAATACAGGCAGATTTAAAAATAATTCTAAATGATAACTAGTAGACTTAGGGGGTAAATATAAATTGGTTGCTTAGTTAAAATTGACTGAAGTAGAGGAGCTTGTGTTAAGCAGTCGGTTAAGCATCTGCCTTCAGCTCAGGTCATGATCCCAAGGTCTGGGATCCAGCCCGCTCAGCGGGAAGCCTGCTTCTGCCTCTCCCACTCCCTTTGCTTGTGTTCCTGCTCTCACTATCACTCTCTCTGTCAGATAAATAAATAAAATCTTTAAAAACAAAACAAAACAAAACAAAACAAATTGCTACTATAAAATACATGTCTTCCCATTCATATCTCCAATATAGACATTTTGCCTACTTTAGTTAATTTTATTTTTTTTATTTTTTTTAAGATTTTATTTATTTCACAGAGAGAGAAAGCAGGAGGAGCGGGAGAGGGAGAAGCAGCCTCCCCGCTGAGCAGGGATTCCCAAAGTATATAATTCATCCATTTAACTGCATTTAGATTGTAATCAGAAAGCTTTTTAATACATGAGTGCTCCCAAATTTTTTCTTTGTTTGCAAAAGAACTTTTGGATTTTTAGAATTTCTTTTGTTTGCCCTTTTCTGACCTTAGACGAGAGTCCTAGTTTGATAGACTTGTTATGAGATTTAAATACAGAATTTGTAGGAGAAAAGATGTGGGGAAGTATGCATACTGGAGTTTGGTTAGAGCTTGAAGTAAGTAGTCCCTTGTGGTATATGAGTTTGGTGGATAGGGGACAAAAGTAGAATTTTTAAAACATACTGCTTTATAGATTCCTTCACGTTATTATAGTTATTTTGACATTGCTTTTCATTTCTGTATGTGATCTTTTGGCTTAGGCTGCTTTGGGAATGGATCATTTGGGTAAGAGATTTACATGCAGTAAAGATGAAGGAGCAGAGTTAGTATCAATAAGCTATCATTGGGTCATAAACCACTCTAAAACCTAGTAACCTAAAACAATTTATTATTTCTCACTAGCCTATTACTTGACAGGCAGTTCTGATGTAGGCCAGATTCTGCTGATTATGACTGGGCTCAATTATGTATTAGCAAGGATTAGCTCTGTTTCTGGGGTGTGTGTACTGGGACTTTAGCTTTCCTCCATATATTCTCTCATTCTCTTGTGGGCTAGTCCAGACTTGGTTTTGTGGCTAAGATGAGAATTCCATGGAGACAGCAGTACACAAGGTCTTTGAAACCTGGGCTCAGAAATGGTGCACCTTCACTTCTGCTACATTTTATTAGCCAAATAAGTAGTAAGTCCAACTTGGATTCAAGGGATCATGAAGGAAAAAACAACAAAACAAAATAAACACAAACAAAACTCCACCTCTTGAAGTGAGGAGCTTATGAAGTCACATAACAAAGGGTTTGGAGACAAAAAGGCTATTAATTGGGACTATAAGTTAATCAGTCTACTATAGTATTCAACATCATTTAAGGTTTAATTTTGTAAATGTTGTTCTAAAAGAATAAGAGCTTTAGCTTTCCAAGTTTCTGTGTTTCAAGTTTCCATGTTTCTTTTATAAATTAAAAACAGTGGCATTTGACATGTAGTTATAGCTTATTACTAATTTGAACATACAAACAAGAATGAACAAAATTAATTACTATAAAGTTCTTGATAGTTAGGGAGTGAAAGTAGGGTTTGATGGGCTGCTGAAAATAACCAGTTAAAAGCAAAAACACATTGTATTTTCTGGAAATCTGTTGATTACTTTTTGTAATTTTCATGTTTGTTTACTATATGGATATGAGTTTAAGGTTGGCTGTGAATAATGGAAGACCCCAAGTAGCATCCATTTATGTAGGTTATAAGTTTACTTCTCTTTTATAGAATTCATTGCAGGGGTCAAGGCTATAAGGGATTCTGAGGTGTTAGAATCTAAGTTTCTTTTTTTTCTACCTACTTTTTTAAAATACTTTTTTTTTTTTGGAATATGTTTAGATTTAGATAAAGTTACAAGGATAATACAAAAAGTTAATGTATACCCCACTACCATATAAGAAACCAATATTGATTCATTACTATTAACTAAAATCCTGACTTTATTTAAATTTACTCGTTTTTCGTTAATGAATCTTTCTGTTCTAAGGTTTAACCCAGGGCACCACATGACATTTATTTGTCATGACTCTGCTCTCTCCTTTGGTGTGTGAGACTTTATCAATCTTTCCAAATTTTCCATGACCTTGATAGTCTTGAGGCATATTAGCCAGGTATTCTGTAGACTATTCCCCAATTGGGGTTTATTTGTTTTTTTTGGGGGGGGGGTTAAACTGGGGTTATTGGGTTTTGCAAGAATACAAGAGGTGGAGTGCCTTTCTCATCACAATGTATAAGTGGATAGATGACATTGTTGGTGATATTAATCACTATCATCAGGTAGTGTTTGCCAGGTTTCTTCACATTAAAGTTACTTTGTTTTCCTTTCTATGCTCTCTTCTTTATAATCACTTCTTTGTATTCTTTATAGTCACATCTTAAAGCACATCTTTAAGGAAAGCATTAAGCTCTACCTCCTGGCATTTGGAGAATGTATATATATTCAATGGAAGTTTGCAAGGAAGTAAGGAAGATGTCTCTCTTCTCTTCCATTTAATTATTCAATCATTTATTTATATCACTGCAGCTCATCGATATTTATTTTATACTTTGGGTTATAATCCAATACTGTATTATTCGTTTTGTTGCTCAAATAATTATAATTTTGACTATCAGGAGGTAATTTAAGGTTAGTTTCAACTTTTTTGACATGTCACCATCCTGTTTTTTTGTTTGTTTGTTTTTTAGGACACCCTTGCATTCTGGTACTTCAAGATATTCCGGATTAATCTTGTATTTTCTCTGGCCCCACTTTATAATAATCCATTTCTCCAATAAGCTCTAGTTCCTTTTATGAAAAGGATACTTAGAAACCAATATGTGGGTGCTAGGTGTGCTTGTTGCTTCTGAGGTGTGACTGTTTGTAGGCTCTCTCAGTAAACAGAACTAGGTAATATATGAATATATACTAACCCATTTATATGCAGTTATTAATAATTATTTATCCTCTGTGTGTATACACATATGTGTATACACATATATACACATATATATGTGCCCACATGCATATTTATATATTAATTTAATATGAGTTTATTCTTATGTCTGTGATTCTAATACAATAACACTAAACTTCCTTTCTTGCTCATCTGTAACTTCCCTCTAGGACAGCAAGAAATCTGGCTTCCACCATCATCTATTCATTTACTTATTTGTTCACCCCTATTGTACACACCATGCCTCTTTTATTTCAGTGTGCAACCTAAGAGCCTGCATGTTCCATATTGGAGGCAGGGATGAAGAATTATAGGCAAAGATCACACATGGAATTTCCTTTAAGGAAGGGGTTTCCAGAAGCTGCCCTGCAACTTTTCTGCTGACATCTCATTGGCTAAAAATTAGTAACAAGACCTGAAAAGGAGTTTAAGAAATGTAATCTTTATTCTAGAAAGCAAAATGTCAAGCTTAAACAAAACTATTACTCTGAAAGATAATAGGGGTAAATAAAGGGGAAGAAAATTGGAAAACAGCTATGATTGAAAAATTAGAAAATATTCACATTTCCTGAATTATTTATTACTTAATTGATGATGATGATGATGATGATGATGATGATGAAGCAAGGAAAAAGGAAGTTGTCAATTTTAGAATTGATTTTGGCATTATAGAAAGTCATATAAATAGACTGGAACAATAAACTTTTATATCTTTTAAATCTATGTTTTATTTCCCTTCATCTTTGCCATTATCTATAGTCCAGTTGAATTTAAGGAAAATGAACAAGTGATTAATATATTTAAAGCCAAAATGGGTCTAGGAATTAGCTGAAAAATCTAATACCTGGTGTCATTAAAGAGTCTGGAGAGACTGTCTCATCACATTGTCTAAAATGTTCTATAAATGTGTGAAAGAAGTAGCACTTTTATTTTTATATCAGTGTTTCCCCTTTTCTCCTAACAAGGACTGTGAGCAGTGACATTAATCTGTTGACTGTTGCTGAATATATCAGATATGCTTCATAAATGCACACCTGCTGTGCTGCTGAAAGAACCTGGTATTTTCTGATGCTCCATTGAATACAATGAACTGACAGCTTAAAAAGGCAGAACGGAAGATAGGTGGGAGGGAAGTCCAAGAGTAAATGGGTTAATAATACACCATAATACACTCTTCATTGAAACTAGTTATTACTGAAAAGCATAGAAGGACAACAAAGTCTTAAATAAAGGCTAGCTTATGAAATGTAGTAGTACTAGAACTTGTGCTAAAATCGATATACTCCTCAGACTGAACTGATTATAAATTCTCAAATGCATGATACTTTGGCTTTTTTTAAAAATCAGAGTTATTTAGAGGTGATGACCTTGAGTGTGAGCTAGCCAAATTATGCATAATACTTATACAATATTAAAATGCAAAGAACTTTTATCAGAAAAAAATTGGCATATCATACTCCCCTATGTAACATTACATTTTTAAACTTTCAACAAAAGACCTATAAAACCTCTGGGTATAGCTGCATAATGGTTCCCAATTGTCCTAAGAAATAGCTCAGTCCATGGAAAACATTATAAAGAAATTTCATTCAGCCCTAAATATGTCTATTCTTTTCACATAGTCATAGCAATTCAAGCATGAGAATGAATACAAAATAGGCCTTACTAAACCTGAAGTGGGATTTTTCTTTATTTTTAAATTATGTGCCCCTTCTAAGAAGCGAGAAGACTTAGGCATAATTCAATCTAAGCTACTATATACATGAAACTGCAGTGTGAAAGTATTCCAGTAATTAGTCTTTTTTTCCCCTACCAATTATAGTTGTAGAAATATACTTTTATTTTTCCTTTGTAATTGCTGAATATGTATCTTACTACAATTTCCAAATTTAAAAACTCATACATTGTAAATAATTGAAAGTTTTACATTTAAGCAGAATATAGAATGTCTGCATCCTTCAGGTTTCTATTTATTATCATACCAAATGCATATGAATAACATGAGTATAACTATCTCTCTTCTGATAGAAAAATATCTTAGATTTTGCCAATTATTAACAGTGATAATGATCACAATACTAATAGAATAGAAAGATAGTTTTTCTATCCAAGTTTTATTAGTTCTCCTAGTTTATTTGTTGGAGTCATTTTTTACAGCATGCAAATATTTCTGGCATTTTTTTAATACCCATAAAAATTAAAATTATTGCAACCATAGGCTTTTTTTTTTTTCAACCATAGGCTTTTAATAATTTTTTACATTGCAAAAATATTTCACTTGTAGTAAGTTTTGCTGAATTACACTATAACTAATCACTTTAGTCCTTGTTTTATGCCTGGAGCCATGCTACAATCCTCTCTTTCAATGATGTTTAACTTTTACACAGGCTTCTGGATAGTTATTATATTTCCCTTTAAGCTTTGCTTGGCTAAACTTTATATATTTAATCCTTTAATATTTATTTTCTCTCCTAAGAAAATATCCCTATTCAGAGCACTAAGTATTATTCTCTGATTTTTTTTTTTTTTCTATTTCTCCTTATCTTGGGACGAATGTTTATCATTTGTGTGATGGTGGTAGGGGATAGATGATCTGTAGCATTTTCCTATGTCTATAGTGAAAATATTCCTGCCAGGGTTATTTCACACTAAGAAATACATATTTAGCCTTTCAGTGCCTATTAGAGAAGACTCCCGTTCACCATTCAATTTATGTATTTTCTTCCTTGTAGTTAATTGCTTCATATTCTAGTAAGCTGCACTATGGTTATTCAAGAAAGGATGACCATTATTAACTAAGAATTTTTTCCCTCTTTTATTCCCACAGTATATTTGCATTATTTTCCATATTAGAACATGACTGGAAGTTGGAAATTCTCTCAATAGATATTGTGTTTTCTCAACCCAACTTCCTATTCTTTCAGCAGTTTTTGAATTTTTATAAATTTCAGTCTATTAACATGAAATTCCACTATTTCTAGTATCACAATTCTTTTTTTTTTTTAAGATTTACTTATTTATTTATTTATTTAGAGAGAGCATGAGCAGGATGGGCAGAAGGAGAGGGAGAGAGAATCTCAAGCTGACTCCACACTGAACTCAGAGCCAGATGCTGGGCTCGATCTCATGACCCTGAGATCACGACCTGAGCTGAAAACAAGAGTCTGACGCTCAACTGACTGCACCACCCATGTACCCTCTAATATCTGAATTCTTGATTCAACAAATTCAATGATTATCTTCTGAATTACTTCTAGTTTTCCTGCCAATGCTCTGATCACTTCTTTTAAGTTCCTCATTACAGATTCCTCCTCCTTTACTGATCCTGTACCACAGTGGTTCTCACATTCTAGTTTACGAAAAAAACAAAAACAAAACAAATGGAGAGCTTTAAAAAATGCAGTATGCTGGACCTGATTAATATTCTGATTTAGTAGCTTTGCCTCCCATCCCAGGAGCAGCATTTTTACAAGCACGAAGATGATTTTTACATGGATGATGCATGGATCAAATTTGGATAAATACCACATAAATCTTGTTCTTCTTCAAGGCTCTGTCTTATGTCTTTTGCTTTGGTGATATTGCCCTCTTTAGCTTAAATATGCAACGGATTTAAAAATCTATACCTTAAACCTTGTCCAAATATGTTTACTAAGTACCCTCTTTAAAGCAATACAGAATTAAGTATGATATTAATACCACTGGTTCATTGTGACAAAATCCTTGGTACATCTCTCCACAAAAATATGTTTAGGCAGATCAGAAAGTTCAAAAGTTTCCCCTCAAAAGAGGAGAGATAACTCACACAAATAAAGAGCTAAAAACAATGGTTAAAAAACAACAAAGAAAGAAAGAAACAATGTGGTATATCTGAATGGGGTGTAGAATTGTTTTGAATGGAGAATAAATGAGCATTTGAACAAACATATTGTAATTAGTTCCCAGTCTCTAGTTGTCTTCCTATGTCTTCATCATTATTTGTCAGTATGTGGCATCTCACAGGAGGGTGGGGGGAATAAATTATAGCAGCCTGGTTTCAAAACTTCAGTGGGTCTGCCACGACTAGTTATGTGAATTTAGTAAATGCCTTCTGCACAGTAACCTTTCACTTACCCATTTTTGAAAGAGACATGAAATTGTCTACTTCAACAGCCTGCAGGTCCCTAGATAATCTAACTCCCAGTTCATTGACTACAGACTAACAGATTCTTTGGAAGTTCACTCAGTACCAGGAAGCAAGTTATCTCACTAAATTGACACTTATCCATGATCTTTATCTTTTGAGCCAATTTGGTGCATCTCTACCATTAACATCTTCTACTAACCTGGAAGGCATTGCACCACCTTATACTCAACCTCCCCAATAAGTTTAATGCTTCCCTTAACCTCATATATATAAGTGAGGCTCATTAAGACTTCATGGGATCTTGTTGTGTTTTTAAGGTTAGAATATCTTCACTCAGATATTTAATTTAGAGTTTAGCATTTTATATTTAAATAATTTATTCATTTTGTAATTTATTTTGTGCTTGATATGTGGTGGGGTAAAATGTGATTTATTTTCCAAATAACCAATGAACTATCTTAACATACTATCATACAATCTTTTCCTCAGTAATTTTGATACTTTCGCATATGCTAGATTATTAACTATACCTGTGCTTTTATTCTTGATTGGCAATTTCCCATTGATTTGTATCCATTTGTCCGTTATGAAGATTGAAGGATACAGTTTCACAGTAGATGTTAGGATGGAAACATAATAACCAATATAGACAAAGATATGGGACCAGAACCAACCTTATCTCACTCCTCACCCCAACTGTTGTGTCATTTAACTCTTAAGATTTCTAAAAATTGAGGGCGCCTGGGTGGCTCAGTTGGTTAAGCGACTGCCTTCGGCTCAGGTCATGATCCTGGAGTCCCGGGATCGAGTCCCACATCGGGCTCCCTGCTCGGCAGGGAGTCTGCTTCTCCCTCTGACCTTCCTCCCTCTCATGCTCTCTGTCTCTCATTCTCTCTCTCTCAAATAAATAAATAAAATCTTTAAAAAAAAAAAGATTTCTAAAAATTGAGAGCTAGGAATTTGAGGTTAAGGTAGCTGATGGAAAAAAAAATCTGAATTGACTAAGTTTATTCTGAATTGATGAGGTTATATTGTTTCCAATTCATAAAAAAGGGGCTTGTGATAGAAATTTTGCCTAATTTTGATATGCTACCAATTTCTAATTGGAGGCTCAAAAAGTTAATTTTTTTGGTGGGGGGAGAAACTAAACAAAACAGAATTATGCTTAAACATTCAGTCTAATTCTTTTTTTTTTTTTTTAAAGATTTTATTTATTTATTTGAGAGAGAGAGAATGAGAGACAGAGAGCATGAGAGGGAGGAAGGTCAGAGGGAGAAGCAGACTCCCTGCCGAGCAGGGAGCCCGATGTGGGACTCGATCCCGGGACTCCAGGATCATGACCTGAGCCGAAGGCAGTCGCTTAACCAACTGAGCCACCCAGGCGCCCCATTCAGTCTAATTCTTAACAGTATTTTGGTTTTACTAGGTTGGAACCCATCTTGGAATCAATGAATATTAAAATATTTTCCTTTTCCACAGGCACATAACTATTCCTGGTAAATCACACATTCAACCTTCAAAATAAAGTTTGAAAAAGACTTTTCCTACTCTTTTATCAATGAAAGTTGCATGTTAGAATTAATTATTTTAATTGTATATTTAGAAGGTGACTTTTCCACATAGACAGTAATTTTTTGAGTCTCTGAACCTCAGAGCACTAAATTTTAACATAATTAGTTTATACATTTGTTCAACTCAGTTTCAAGGTCCTGCCCTATTTCAGAAATTACACGTCCTTATCTGTAAAAACAGAAAGATTAACTCACACATATTAAACAGAGTTACTCATGGTTGAAAGTGATAACATAAGATGTGTGTAAGCATGGAATTTTAATTTTTATTGTGTTTAGCCTTCCCTCTATTAGCTATTCCTATAGGGAGAGGAGGCTTCTAGATAACCAGAACTTTTTTTTTTCTCCTTTCTCCTTTTAGTTACATATATTTACTTTTCCATAAAATCTACATCTAAAATACTGGATTTATCTTTTCTTTTTTCTTTCTGGGTCAGGATTCTTTATGATTTTAAAGCTGAAATGTGAAGGTGTCTCATTAATTGATATTTTAGTCATCTTCTTGATCACCAACTCAACCAAGAATCTTTAATCATGTATGGTCCCTAACCTTCCCTATGCCAGTCTCTTTTTTCTATTACAAATACAGAAAAGTTGTCTCCTACTCTCAGGCTTTTTGATTTACTTCTGCATGCCACATAGGTGATCTCTAAATGCTGGAAGCAACCTCAAGAGGCTTTTCATTTCATTGAAAGGGGTCCTCTAAGCAAAGAGAGAGCCTAAAAGTAACATAGACCAGAAGGGAACACAGACAATATACAGTAACAGTCACCTTACAGGCAATACAATGGCACTAAATTCCTATCTTTCAATAGTTACCCTGAATGTAAATGGGCTAAATGCCCCAATCAAAAGACACAGGGTATCAGATTTGATAAAAAAAAACAAGACCCATTGATATGTTGTCTGCAAGAGACTCATTTTAGACCCAAAGACACCCCCAGATTGAAAGTGAGGGGGTAGAAAACCATTTTACCATGCTAATGGACATCAAAAGAAAGCTGGGGTGGCAATCCTTATGTCAGACAAATTAGATTTTAAACCAAAGACTGTAATAAGAGATGAGGAAGGGCACTATATCATACTTAAAGAGTCTATCCAACAAGAAGATCTAACAACTGTAAATATCTATGCCCCTAACATGGGAGCAGCCAATTATATAAGCCAGTTAATAACAAAAGCAAAGAAACACATCGATAGCAATACAATAATAGTAAGGGACTTTAACACTCCCCTCATTGAAATGGACAGATCATCTAAGCAAAAGATCAACAAGGAAATAAAGACTTTAAATGATACACTGGAGCAAATGGGCTTCACAGATATATTCAGAACATTCCATCCCAAAGCAACAGAATACACATTCTTCTCTAGTGCCCATGGAACATTCTCCAGAATAGATCACATCCTAGGTCACAAATCAGGTCTCAACCGGTACCAAAAGATTGGGATCATTCCCTGCATATTTTCAGACCACAATGCTTTGAAACTAGAACTCAATCACAAGAAGAAAGTTGGAAAGAACTCAAATACATGGAGGCTAAAGAGCATCCTACTAAAGAATGAATGGGTCAACCAGGAAATTAAAGAAGAATTAAAAAAAATTAATGAAAACAAATGAAAATGAAAACACAACTATTCAAAATCTTTGGGATACAGCAAAGGCAGTCCTAAGAGGAAAGTAAATAGCAATACAAGCCTTTCTCAAGAAACAAGAAAGGTCTCAAATACACAACCTAACCCTACACCTAAAGGAGCTGGAGAAAGAACAGCAAATAAAGCCTAAACCCAGCAGGAGAAGAGAAATAGTAAAGATTAGAGCAGAAATCAACGAAATAGAAACCAAAAGAATAGTAGAACAGATCAACGAAAGTAGGAACTGGTTCTTTGAAAGAATTAACAAGATTGATAAACCCCTGGCCAGACTTATCAAAAAGAAAAGAGAAATGACCCAAATCAACAAAATCATGAATGAAAGAGGAGAGATCACTACCGACACCAAAGAAATACAAATAATTATAAGAACATATTATGAGCAACTCTATGCCAGCAAATTAGATAATCTGGAAGAAATGGATGCATTCCTAGAGATGTATCAACTACCAAAACTAAACCAGGATGAAATAGAAAACCTGAACAGATCTATAACCACTAAAGAAATTGAAGCTGTCATCAAAAATCTCCCAACAAACAAAAGCCCAGGGCCAGATGGCTTCCCAGGGGAATTCTACCAAACATTTCAAGAAGAATTAATACCTATTCTTCTGAAACTGTTCCAAAAAATAGAAATGGAAGGAAAACTTCCAAACTCATTTTATGAGGCCACCATTACCTTGATCCCCAAACCAGACAAAGACCCCATCAAAAAGGAGAGTTACAGACCCAATATCCCTGATGAACATGGATGCAAAAATTCTCACCAAAATACTAGCCAATAGGATCCAACAGTACATTAAAAGGATTATTCACCACGACCAAGTGGAATTTATTCCTGGGCTGCAAGGTTAGTTCAACATCCGCAAATCAATCAGTGTGATACAATACATTAACAAAAGAAAGAACAAGAATCATATGATCCTCTCAATAGATACAGAAAAAGCATTTGACAAAGTACAGCATCCTTTCTTGATCAAAACTCCTCAGAGTGGGGCGCCTGGGTGGCTCAGTTGGTTAAGCGACTGCCTTCAGCTCAGGTCATGATCCTGGAGTCCCGGGATCGAGTCCCGCATCGGGCTCCCTGCTTGGCGGGGAGTCTGTTTCTCCCTCTGACCCTCCCCCCTTCTCATGCTCTCTCTAGCTCATTCTCTCTCAAATAAATGAATAAAATCTTTAAAAAAAAAAAAAAAAAACTCCTCAGAGTATAGGGATAAAGGGTACATACCTCAATATCATAAAAGCCATCATGAAAAACCCACACGAATATCTTTCTCAATGGGGAAAAACTGAGAGCTTTCCCCCTAAGGTGAGGAACATGGCAGAATGTCCACTATCACCACTGCTATTCAACATAGTATTAGAAGTCCTAGCCACAGCAACCAGAAAACAAAAAGAAATAAAAGGCATCTGAATCAGCAAAGAAGAAGTCAAACTCTCACTCTTTGCAGATGATATGATACTTTATGTGGAAAACCCAAAGACTCCAGCCCAAAACTGCTAGAGCTCATACAGGAATTCAGTAAAGTGGCAGGATATAAAATCAATGCACAGAAGTCAGTGGCATTCCTATACACCAACAACAAGACAGAAGAAAGAGAAATTAAGGAGTCAATCCCATTTACAGTTGCACCCAAAACCGTAAGATACCTAGGAATAAATCTAACCAAAGAGGCAAAGGGTCTGTACTCAGAAAACTATAAAATACTCATGAAAGAAATTGAGGAAGACACAAAGAAATGGAAAAACGTTCCATGCTCATGGATTGGAAGAACAAATATTGTGAAGATGTCCATGTTACCTAGAGCAATCTACACATTCAGTGCAATCCCTATCAAAATACCATCCACTTTTTTCAAAGAAATGGAACAAATAATCCTAAAATTTGTATGGAACCAGAAAAGACCCCGCATAGCCAGAGGAATGTTGAAAAAGAAAAGCAAAGGTGGTGGCATCACAATTCCGGACTTCAAGCTCTATTACAAAGCTGTCATCATCAAGACAGTACGGTACTGGCACAAAAACAGACACATAGATCAATGGAACAGAATAGAGAGCCCAGAAATGGACCCTCAACTCTATGGTCAACTAATCTTCGACAAAGCTGGGAAGAATATCCAATGGAAAAAAGACAGTCTCTTCAACAAATGGTGTTGGGAAAATTGGACAGCCACATGCAGAAGAATGAAACTGAACCATTTCCGTACACCACACACAAAAATAGACTCAAAATGGTTGAAAGACCTAAATGTGAGACAGGAGTCCATCAAAATCCTGAAGGAGAACACAGGTAGCAACTTCTTCGACCTCAGCCACAGCAACTTCTTCCTAGAAACATCACCAAAGGCAAGGCAAGCAAAGGCAAAAGTGAACTATTGGGACTTCATCAAGATAAAAACCTTTTGCATAGCAAAAGAAACAATCAACAAAACCAAAAGACAACTGAAAGAATGGGAGAAGATATTTGCAAATGACATATCAGATAAATGACATATCAGATATTTGCAAATGACAGATCAGACAAAATCTATAAAGAACTTATTAAACTGAACACCCAGAGAACAAATGATCCAATCAAGAAATGGGCAGAAGACATGAACAGACATTTTTCCAAAGAAGACATCCATATGGCCAACAGACACATGAAAACGTGCTCAACATCGCTTGGCATCAGGGAAATCCAAATCCAAACCTCAATGAGATACCACCTCACACCAGTCAGAATGGCTAAAATTAACAAATGAGGAAATGACAGATGTTGGCGGGGATGCGGAGAAAGGGGAACCCTCCTACACTGTTGGTGGGAATGCAAGCTGGTGCAGCCACTCTGGAAAACAGTATGGAGGTTCCTCAAAAAGTTGAAAATAGAGCTACCCTATGATCCAGCGATTGCACTACTGGGTATTTACCCCAAAGATACAAATGTAGGGATCTGAAGAGGTACATGCACCCTGATGTTTATAGCAGCACTGTCCACAATAGCCAAACTGTGGAAAGAGCCAAGATGTCCATTGACAGATGAATGGATAAAGAAGAGGTGGTATATATATACAATGGAATATTATGCAGCCATCAAAAGGAATGAGATCTTGCCATTTGCAATGACGTGGATGGAACTGGAGGGTATTATGCTGAGAGAAATAAGTCAATCAGAGAAAGACGTGTATCATATGACCTCACTGATATGAGGAATTCTTAATCTCAGGAAACAAACTGAGGCTTCCTGGAGTAGGGGGGCATAGTTGGAGGGATGGGGTGGCTGGGTGCTGGACATTGGGGAGGGTATGTGCTATCGTGAATGCTGTGAACTGCGTAAGACTGATGAATCACAGACATGTACCTCTGAAACAAGTAATACATAATATGTTAAAAAAAAAGAAGAAGAAGATAGCAGAAAGGGAAGAATGAAGGGGGGGAATCGGAGGGGGAGACGAACCATGAGAGACTATGGACTCTGAGAAACAAACTGAGGGTTCTAGAGGGAAGTGGCATGGGGGCATGGGTTAGCCCAGTGATGGGTATTAAAGAGGGCATGTACAGCGTGGAGCACTGGGTGTTATATGCAAACAATGAATCATGGAACACTACATCAAAAACTAATGATGTATGGTGATTAACATAACATAATAATAATTTAAAAAAAAGAGACTTTTCATTTCTCATGTATTCTCTGTGATAAAACTGAGGGGAAAGGCTACAAACTCTAAGCTACTGTTCCTCACCATTGTGCTATATCTTGTATCAAAAGAGATGTGAAAATGAAGACATACCAAAATATCAAGGATCTTTCATTGCCCAGATATTCGTGTAAATCTCTACAGCTCCCATTAGCCTTCTGGAAGGGCAACACCTTTGTTTCCCAGCACTAGAGGAGAATGGGCAGATAAAGGAAGTGACAGAGGAAGTTCTTAGGTACTCTTCACTTCATTTTTTTTCTCTCTCTCTTTACTTCATTTTGAACGTTCTGCCCTGTAGCTCCAAACAGATGTCATGAATATGAGCTGAGTAGCTCAGTTCCATAAAGTCTGATGAGGTCCCAAATCTGAGAACCTTTTAATTCCACATCCTTACCAGATTGCTTAGGTACATGCAAAAGTCTAGGTCAGGCCTAATTTCAGAGGAAACAATTTAGTGTGAAATATACCTATAAGTAAGACAAAATAATTTTATATCACCCTTTATCTTTTTCTCAAAACACAGTTCCATGATTTTCAGTTATTACTATTTTGGGTTTGGTTCTCTTCTTATGCAATAGACAATTCCAAAATGCTTTGCTACCTGGATCTTTCACATTTTATGGGGGAGTAGTGAGAGGGTTTTGCTTACAAACTGATTACTTTCTAAAATGGAAGGGATATTTTAGATATTTTATAACCTGTCCCAGGGAACATCCAATTATAACTTCATTACCTAATTAAAACAGGTTTAATGATTAGGTGTTTCCCTGTCCTCCAGTTTGAGCAGTAAAGGCAAGCTGATGGGATTTTTCAACCAAGTTTTCTTACTGGAACTTCGGAAGCACTGCATGCTCTATTTACTGTAATTATATGAAATTTATCTTTCTGAGAAAGGTGTACACATATCTAGGCATAGCTTTCTTGAGAAAAATAGCTAACAGGCATAATTTGTTATATCCATCTTTTTTTTTCTCTCCTAAGAAAGATAAAAACACAAAAGCAATGTTAAAGAACTGCAGGCCTATAAAACAATTTACCAAGGTCTCTTGGAACTCAGGTTTTGAAGGAAGTTCTACCAATCTGAATGAGTGATAGAAAGAGACCCAGAGAGATACATTGCCTGATGTACACTTTTCAGAAGAAGAATTGAGTAATCCTCAGGTCATCAGATAAATTAGGAAGCGGCTTCATCCTCTCTCCACTTTATGTACAGTGTTTTTAATCTCAGGTGCTGGGCAGCTAGGAGCCTACTACCTTATTTTTTTCTTTTTGGCAGGCAGTGGGGGGAGGCAGATGCAGTGCTCTTTTCTCCCCTTTCCAGCCCCGCTTTTTTTTCTTTCTCCTCCCTCTCTCTTCACCCCTGCTTTTCCTCTTAATTCTTTAAAAAAAAAAAAACAAAAAACCTCTTGAATCAATTTAAAAATGCATCTTTGCATTTGATATGGAAATTGGAAAGCAAGGGATGGGGAAAGATGAAATATAGCTGGACATTTTTTAGACACGTTGTAAAGATAGTTTTCTTAATAAGGGAGTTTGCACATTCATATTTATTAAATCCAATTTGTTTGTACTTCTGTAAACTTATTTGATATTTCCTGTGTGCTTCCTAGCCATAATCCTGATTTTTTTTATGGTTTTTGCTATGTTACTATCATTTAAAAATTATATTCTCTGCAAGTGACTTGAGATTTATATATTATGTTTTTAATTTCCTGGTGTTTTCTTTTGATATTTTGAAAAATACTTCAACTCTATTTCTTCATTAAGAAAAGGAAGACAACAATAAGTTTTGAGATGATGATGAAATATTTAACGTGGTTTTATTCTTCTCTTGCTCCCTTTTAGCCTCTGTATTAATGATAACAATCACAGCAGCAATGACATTATTAATTCATTATCTATCTAATTTTTTAAAAAATAAGAACAATTCTGTATGCTTAACTCCAAGTTTTACTTGTTTTTTTTGCTCATTGCTAGATTAATAGAATGATATTGTCTTGAACCAGTATTAATAAATATGTGGGTCTAAGAGCATATCATTTTTATTGCTTCAGTATATATCAGTATATATCACTATAACTTTTTGGAAGTTTTTTTAAATTTTTTATTGTTATGTTAATCACCATACATTACATCATTAGTTTTAAATGTAGTGTTCCACGATTCATTGTTTGTGCATAACACCCAGTGCTCCATGCAGAATGTGCCCTCTTTAATACCCATCACCAGGCTAACCCATCCTCCCACCGCCCTCCCCTCTAGAACCCTCAGTTTGTTTTTCGGAGTCCATCGTCTCTCATGGTTCGTCTCCCCCTCCGATTCCCCCCCTTCATTCTTCCCCTCCTGCTATCTTCTTTTTTTTTTTCTTAACATATATTGCATTATTTGTTTCAGAGGTACAGATCTGAATCTCAGATCTGAAAGTTTTTTTTAAGATTTATTTATTTTAGAGAGAGAGAGCATGAGCAGGGTGAGGGGCAGGGAGGGAGAGAGAGAGAGAAGCAGACTCCCTGCTGAGAACAGAGCCCAATATGGGGCTCAATCTCATGACCTGAGATCATGACCTGAGCAGAAACCAAGAGTTGGATGCTTAACTGAGTGAGCCACCCAGGTGTCCCTTTGAAAGTTTTTTGTTAAGCACCAAACCCTTAAAATTTTTCAAGACCTAGGCAGAGTACAGATGATTTTTAGAGTGGTGAAAATACTGTACATGGTATTATAATGATGGATATATGTTATCATGCATTTGTCCAAACCTATAGAATATGCAATACTAAGGATGAAACCTAAAGTAAAATATGAACTTTGGGTGATTATGATGTGTAGGCTCATCCTAGGTAAAAAATGTACCCCTCTGAGTGATGTTGATAACTGGGGAAGCTGTACATTTGTGGGAACAGGGAGTATATGAAAATCTGTAAATACTCCCATTTTTGTTGTGACCCTGAAACTTCTCTAAAAAAATAAACTCTTTAAAAAAAATTCTCCTGAACTTTAATACAACCATTACTCGGAAGGTTCATTCTAAGAAGGTAAACATGAACATGCCAAAACTTTTTGCTATAGGAATAATAGTTGCATATTTCTAAAGTGATGAAATATTAGAAATCTTCCTCATTAACTTTAGTTTTGTGATTTTAAATTGATGATGTAATATTCATAAGGTCAAATAGCATGTTGATGGATTGCATTGGTAAACATTTAATGACATGGATAAAGGATCATAACATATTAAAAGAATAAATGCACACTGATAAAACATGAAGTCCAATTTTGTTTTTGTTAAAAAGCATAGAGCATTTTATTCTTAAAAATAAATGCATATAGGGGCACCTGGGTGGTTCAGTCATTAAGCATCTGCCTTCAGCTCGGGTCGTGATCCCAGGGTCCTGGGATCGAGCCCCGCATTGGGCTCCCAGCTCAGTGGGAAGCCTCCTTCTCCCTCTCCCACTTCCCCCTGCTTGTGTTCCCTCTTTCACTGTCTCTGTCTGTCAAATAAATAAAAAGCTTTAATAAAAAAAATGCATATGTTTATCTTCACATATTTATGTGGGACATGATACATCAAATGCTTTGGGGAGTGATTATTTGTAATTATTATTTCCTTCATGTGGTTTTATGTATTTTACAATAAGTACTTAACTTCTTGTAACAGCTCATATGATCACAATTCTTAAAAATTGCAAATATGTATCTATAAAACAGAAGATACAAATATAACTGAATAAAGATTTAATATACTTTTATGGCAAAAGACATCATAAGCAAGTGATAAACAGAAGGAAATATTTGCAATATATATAATCATCTAAGAATTAATGCCCCAACTATACAGAGGCCTTTTGCAAATTATTAAGAAAAACAACACCCACTCCAATATGAAAATGGTCAAAAGATACAAGGAGGAAATTCACAAAAGAGCAAAATTGGAAATAACCAAACATACATCAGGAAAGTAAAAATTAAAGCAACAGTGATATATCAATTTTTGCCTGTCATGTTGGCCCGAATAAATACATGCATGTCAAAATTTAGTGCTGCCAAGGATGTGAATTACTACAGACCACTTGGAAGATACTGTGGCAGTATCTACCGACATCAAAAATAAACAGCTTAACTTTAAGTTACTTCAATACACCTGCCAAAGAAATAAAAGCATTGGTACAGAAGATTATATGTATTATGTTTGTTTTCATTGTTTAAAGTGCCACAAATCTAGAAACCACCTGAATGTCTACAATATAACTCTAATGCAGTTGTTTAAAAGACCTAGAGGAATTTCTGTGGCACGATGGTAATGAAAAATCAAGTCACCAAAGAAATTAAATTCGGTTTAATCCCATGTCTTAAGGAACAACATAATGAAATAAAATACATGTCTTTGTATATGTTTGCAGTTGTGTAATATGTAGAAAATTGGGAAGCTATTAACATAGGATTCAGTAGGTTCTCCCTGAGTCAGTGGCACTCTATCCTGGCTAATAATAGATTTAGATAACAGAATCACCCGAGGAGTTTGGCAGTCTTGCCAAATCCCTGGGTCCAGCCCCACCAAGATCACAGAGAACTACCTATCACCCCTGGGATGAAGGCAATTTTTACCAGCTCTGGGCTGGGGTGGCCCAGTAGGAGCTGGAAGCACTGTAGCCCATTTGGTCAGTGATGTAGTTCCTTGGCCCCCAGTGCCTGGGATGTGCATCTCCAGTTCTCCTCCAGGTAGCTAGACTGTGTCAGACTCAGAAGCCAGTCCTCTGGAGGAACCTCTTGGAAAACTTAGTGTGCTAGATGCACAAACCAACTGCTTCCCTTCCCTGGGAGAAACTGGGGGTCAGGGGGTGCTTTTTCTTGATCATATGGCACTCTGCTGGTGGCAGGAACTCTGGTGAAAGGGCGTCTTGAATCTCCCTACCAGTTCTGGTGCATCCAGTTTTGTGTTTGTCTCAGACTCGAGAGCCTTTCAATTAATTTCTCAATTTCTCACAAAGAAAGTTTGTGAATTATTGCTGAATTGGTGTGTTCGTGGTGGGGGAGGAATGTCTAGGGCTTTCTATTCCACCGTCTTGGTAATGACACTCTCCTAGAGTGTGTTTTAAATTCTTTTGGTTGTTGTTGTTATTCAAACTTAGGTTTTTAGAGATATAATTATGTTTTAAATTCAATTCAAGAGGGGCACCTGGTGGCTCAGTTGGTTAAGCATCTGCCTTCGGCTCCAGGCATGATCCCAGGGTTCTGGGATCGAGCCCAGTGTCGGGGTCCCTGCTCAGCAGGCAGTATGCTTCTTCCTCTCCCTCTGCCCTAACCCCCTCCACACACGTGCTCTCCCTCATGCTTACTCTCTCTCTCTCTCAAATAAATAAAATCTTAAAAAAATTAAATAAATTCAAGACAAGTATAGCTGTAGACTCATTTTGCTGCTATATAAAATTTTGTTGAATGACAAAACAGCAATATTTATCTGTTCTAA
The DNA here is from genome assembly GCF_002201575.2 of Neomonachus schauinslandi. NCBI lineage: Eukaryota > Metazoa > Chordata > Mammalia > Carnivora > Phocidae > Neomonachus > Neomonachus schauinslandi. Next base: position 32,189,930 of record NC_058407.1, read on the forward strand.
TATATATAGATAACAGTTACTTATTGTGTATATGTGTGTTTTGTTTGTTTTGCTATTACTAATGATGATGTTGTAGACACAGAGAAGAGACTTTTCAGGACAGTGCATTTTAAGTATAAATTCCAGTTATTTGGGAACCTTAAAAAAATCTGTTGTTTGAGAACCTATTCTAGCCCAACTGGAACAGTAATTCTGGTGGTGTCTTGTAATATTTCCCTAGATGATTCATAACTGCAGGCAGTGTTGCAAACTAGTGCTATAGCTCATTAATATCTAGGAATAAAGAATCTTGGTGATTGTATGTGCATTTTACTTTACTAGTTAATATTAAGTTGGTTTCTATATTGGTTATACAAATCTATAGTCCAAAGTATATTAGATTTCTATTTCACCACATCCTTGCCAAAACTGACATTATTGTCATTGTAATAGTTCAGACATTATTGTTAGTCTGATAAATGTCAAATGGCAACCCACTGGGTTTTTAATTTTCAATTCCTTTTTTACTAGTGAGATTGTATCCATTCTCATATGTATATTGGCCACTTTTGAATGCTGTACTTTTATGCCTTTTGTCCATTTATTTTTTCTTTTGGTTTTCTTGCTTTTTTTTTTTTTTTCATTTATTTGAAGGAGTTCTGGACATTAGGCAGAAGTGCAACATCTAGACCTGATCCATAAAAATGGGAATCTCCATTCTTCTTCATCTGCTGGCCAGATGCTTAAATCCAGTAGAGGACTCCAAAGTTATAGGGCAGGATTTCTCAACCTCAGCACTATAAACAACTGAGACCAAATAATTCTTTATTGTGGGGGCTTTCCTGTGCATTATACAATGTTTAGAATCATCCTTGGCCTCTGTGTACTGGATGCCAAAAACACCCAGTTGAGACAACCAGAAATGTTCCTAGACATTACCAAATTTCCCATTGGAGGTTAAGCACTGCCAGTTTTCCCAGTTGAGAAGAACTACCCTGGAGGATGGTGGAGCTAAAAGATGGAGGAAATCTATATCCCTGAATCACTACTTCACCAATTAAGAAACCATGATATTTTGAGGTTTATCTGTTATCTTATCCGATGCAATTATATTATCCAAATCTTTACAATTCCTGATTTTTTTGTTTGCTTGATTTATTAATGAGAAAATGTGCTCAAATCACCCACTACTCAATTCTGTTACTCTGCTTTGTAACATCTAGCTTAAAGTTAGATGAAAATAAGCTTAGAACATTATGCAGGTGAATTTGACTCTTAGACCTTATGTAGTAACCTGTGTGTATGTAGGCATGTGTATGTGTCTGGTAATGCCTTTTAGTAATGCTTTTTATCTTTATTTATGTTCTGTCTCATAACATGGTTACATGTTTCTTTTGTTGGTATTTTCTTGCCACACTTTTTCTTTGCTTTCTATTATTTGTGGTCTTATATTTTATAAATGTTTTGTGCAAACAAGTTCAGTATGACAAGTCTTATCTTTTAACTGATTTAGTCTGCATTTATTGCATATATACTGATACATTTGATTTCATTTCTTTTATTTCTTTCTTTCTTTCTTTCTTTATTTTTTATTCTTATGTTAATCCCCATACATTACATCATTAGTTTTAGATGAAGTGTTCCATGATTCATTGTTTGTGCATAACACCCAGTGCTCCATGCAGAATGTGCCCTCCTCAATACCCACCACCAGGCTAACCCATCCTCCCACCCCCCTCCCCTCTAGAACCCTGTTTGTTTTTCAGAGTCCATCGTCTCTCATGGTTCATCTACCCCTCCGATTTCCCCCGCTTCATTCTTCCCCTCCCACTACCTTCTTCTTCTTTTTTTTTTTTCTTAACATATATTGCATTATTTATTTCAGAGGTACAGATCTGAGATTCAACAGTCTTGCACAATTCACAGCGCTTACCAGAGCACATACCCTCCCCAGTGTCTATCACCCAGTCACCCCATCCTTCCCAACCCACCCCCCACTCCAGCAACCCTCAGTTTGTTTCCTGAGATTAAGAATTCCTCATATCAGTGAGATCATATATGTCTTTCTCTGTTTGACTTATTTCACTCAACATAATACCCTCCAGTTCCATCCACGTCGTTGCAAATGGCAAGATCTCATTCCTTTTGATGGCTGCATAATATTCCATTGTATATATATACCACCTCTTCTTTATCCATTCATCTGTCAATGGACATCTTGGCTCTTTCCACAGTTTGGCTATTGTGGACATTGCTGCTATAAACATCGGGGTGCCCGTACCCCTTCGGATCCCTACATTTGTATCTTTGGGGTAAATACCCAGTAGTGCAATCGCTGGATCATATGGTAGCTCTATTTTCAACTTTTTGAGGAACCTCCA